>NW_028280243.1:0-31356 GCF_059751315.1 Micrasema longulum | reverse complement strand
TACCCATCGGTTTCAAACCAAACAAGTTTCTTCGACAAAAATTACGTAAATAATTTACGTAAACATTGATGAGGAAGCGTGTTAGCTTTGAAACAGGTCGGTGGAAAAAAATAAAACACAAGTTGTTAAAAACGAGGTTGTTTTATTTAAAACAATCTAATTTGAAAAAATGTATGCAACATTGTCTAAACACATACGAGTATTTAACCCAACAGTAAAATATGTTTATTTACAAACAAGAAATAATGTTAAAACATATCTAAGTTTTGTTTAAAATGAGACTTACCTTTGCAGATAAAATGGTGAACGAGTGTTTGCATAAAATATTCCTCAACACTTAGTCCTACGCTTAGGTTAATTTAACGATATTGAAATGTCGATATACACATCACACATTCACTTGTCGAGACAAATAAATAAATAAGATACACAGAACCGGTATTTTATAATAAATACGTAATTTAGAATAAAGACACGAGATATTCACGAAATAGGACGATCAAATATGTATGTACTCGGCGACGGTTCAATTCACACGGAAGAATGACGTGTTTGTAACAATAAAAATATCGTAAAACTTTATTCGAAATATTCGTTTATTAGAAAGTAAAAATATAAATCTACTAAGAAGATTATGACTTGTATCTTAAAATCTGTCTATGTATGAGCGGCGGAAGAATACAGTTTTGCATCTTATTTTTGTTCCGAAAAATACAATAAGTGACTTCAATCTACTTTCATTTATTTTTTCAAGTATAAGTAGTTCTATACTAATAAAACAATAATAAAAGACGCCGTTTAATTATAAATACAATTCTAATTCAATATAAGAATTTAACAATTTTTGTTAAGTCTGAAGTATATTTATGTGCTAAGGGTACATAATGTAACTTAAACATAAATAATATTGTAAAATATGTAATAAAAAACATATTTAAAGTAATGTCATACATAAGAATATAATTAATAATTGTACCAATTTTATAAAGTAGTACGTTTTTTAGTCAACATATATCAAGGTGGTAGTGGTGGTAGTGATTAACTTCCTCGCTTGTCCCAGGTTCGATTTCTTTAAATGTTGTTTTCACTACAACATTTTTGGATTCCTGAAGCGTAAGACTGATCATCTTTATAGAGCAAATAAAGTCCTACTGCAATTTATGTACTTTTGCAGTGCCTTGTGCACCTCAGTAAAAATAATAATTTATCAATTTTCTTTTCTTTGAAATCAATAAAATATAAAAATCATCATGTAAATGACGTCATTTTCATTTGCAGAATAAAACGCCACTTGACTAAATGTAATAAAAATAATATTGAAATTGTTTCCTACCGTAAGCAAAAATTATTATTGTTACCAAAATCCTACTATATATTAGTTGGAAATTTGTTGCAAATCGGAGAATTAGTCATAATGCGTTGCTATTCGGTACTAGAAGTACATAAATCAATTACTTTGCGCGTCGGAAAAATGCGGTAATAGTAAAACTACAAATGTCTGAATCATTACTCTATGTTTAATATTTATAATAATTCGTTTATTTAAAAATATTTGTGTGTTTTTAAGTCAAATAACGTCTCGTAAATGACGTGACAGGTGGCCGCGTAAGTCAAACAATTAGTGTTGTGCAATTCTGGAAGTTGTATTATTTTTGGATGTACATGTTTATTATCATATCCAACTCATCCCATATCCAGATTCGGTAAGTCAAAATATTTTTCCTACAAGACTATCAGATCAGGTACCTTATCAGATTCTTTCAATAACCGGTCGTTATTCCAACATTTATATTGACAACAAAGCCTTGGTATATTTTTAACCAACGAATCAGGCTTGTAAATGAATTAAAACAATAATAGTTTATTTTGAATTGAACATTTATCTAATTGAGTAATTCACGATTATAAACATTGTATTGATCAGTTTACCTAGAAGGGTGAATCTTTTCCATGCTAGGATTATCAACTTTAGGCTTTCTAACTATGTATTGTGAAAAGAATTGGAAATATTGATGACCTTTATTTTTTTATACTTATAAATTACCTGTGTACATACCTTAAAATTTAATTTTATGTAAAGTACATTCTTTTTACATTTCTACATAACTTGTACATAATGTACTTGTACATTTAAATAGTTAAAAATCTGATTTTATAATTTATTTTGCGTTGGAAAAAACTTTTTCAGTTTACAAATATTTATTTTTTTTGACAAATAACTTGTTTTAATATTATAAATAAACAACAAATTAAAAAATAACACTTTGCAACTTGCACTGTTGATTAAGAAAATATGTTAGTCGGTAAATTTTTAAAAAGTTGATCAAACGCGTAGACTATTGTGTGAATTAAAATTAATCGTTCTTATAAGATGCGAATACAAAATAAACGTTTTATTATTTTGGACAACTTATAAAGTGCGATTTTTGTAATATAATACCTCCAGGGCGCTTTACAAAGTGATTATATAAATATATACATTTAATTTTAACTTTTTAATTTAAGAAAAATAATGTACTTTGTCAACTCATGCTAAGGATTTATTCAAATGATTTAAAAAACAAGGGGGTTTTCAGTTTCTTCCGAAATATCACTTCACATTCACAGTTTCGGACTTCTACTGCGAGAGCATTCCATGCCGTAGGGCCTGCGACCGCAAATGTGCGTTCGCCGAATTTAGTGCGCTTTTTTGTTCCTCGTGTATTTTGGCCATATAGGGGCAATCAATAAATATATTATTTTTCGTTGTAAGTTTTAATTTTCCTTTTTTAAAACCAGCGACATACATATGTTGATTATAAAATCTCTAAAAAATCACAAAAAGTACTATTTCGACCTTTTTTATTAACGATACTTAGTAGCAACCTCAGCTCGAAAAAACTCAGGTTTTTATGCAGAAATGTACCTTCTACGAGCGATTAAGTTCTTCGCGAGTTTTCACATTTTTGGCTCATTGTTAACGTTCCCGCTTCACGCTATCCCCTATCTTTATGTTTGCCATTTACAGGCTAGATCGGCAAAGTAAATTCTCACATTAGATGCACGTTAAAGTAGATTAAAAACACATTTGTACGCAAGTAACGAAATGGTCCCCGCAGAGAGAGCAACATAAAAAAGTGACGGGAACTTTTGCACTGCTTTAAAATGGGAAATAGGAGACTGATTGATTTAAAAATATGTTAGTTATCAACAAAACTGCTAAATTACCCTAACAAAAAGAAAATAAATTAAATTTCCTTAAGTTAAACCTTATTTTACATTAAAAATAACACATTTAAAAGTAAAAATGTATTTGCTGTATTTTATAAAAAAAATAATAAATTTATCAATACTATTTTTGTATTTAAAATCATCGTATTTAACTGGTTTATCATCAGCATCATTCTCTTTCCGCACCAAATGGTACATAGGGCACTGCATTGATACATCAATTCCAGCGTATGTTGATCATTTTGGTTACATGAGGTGAGATGATCAGTCTTACGCTTCAGGCATCTGTCCAGGGACTCTGAAATATTCCTGTGTAAAACACACTTTTAAATAAATATTTCATATCAACCATGTCGGGAATCGAACCCGAGATCTATTGCATGGTAGGCAAATGCGCTGACCATTGCGAATCAATATGATTTATACATAATAATTATCGTTTTATTGTATTCTAACTGTATATCTTGTACTACTATCTTGTTACTTTATTGATAATACCTACTTAATATAATCACGTGTTTTTTTTTAATTCACACTCATTTAATGAAATTTAATGAGAAAATATTTTTTTAAATACATTTGCAAAATAGATGATGTGATTTTTGACCTTATTAACTAGAGCAATCAAGGTAAAAATAACGTAAACAATTTGATGTTCATATTGAATTTGATTTAAAAACTATCAATTTGGATCGGGTTGTGGTCCCGCGGCTAGCGCCTCGGACTTACGGCTCAAAGGTCCGTGGTTCGAATCTTACTCTACCCCAACTTGATTCCCATTTTTTAAAAGTGATTTATTTACAACTCGTTGAAAATGGCCCTCAAAATGTAATATTTGGGTAAATCATAAGAAGGCAGATATTCATTTTAAAAAACAATAAAAAAAAACAACTGAATATCCATTTCTACTTATTGCCTCGTTACACTTTGCAGTATTTGCTTCGTATTCGTTTATTCTTCTGAAGAAGACGAAACGGTAACCGCTTCAGCCATTAAACGGGTGTGAAAAGTTCAATAAATCTCCTCGAGCGATAACAACACCACAATAAAATACAGAATGACGAAAGAAATCAATAAATGCTTCCAGCAATAAAAAATGCAGGCTAGTTATGCTTAGACTTGATAACCGATTCTTTAAAAATAGTTGCATTAGTGTTTTCTTTTATTTCGATGTATTTATGACATTTCAAAAAGGTATCTCAATTATTTTTACGAATAAAAACTTTTAGACAAAGCGTAGTTATAAGTTCATAAAGAAAGATTTATTAGCGTTACATTTAGCAACTTTATAAACTCATGTATTTCACCTTGATCTTCCCAATGTAGACGATCTGCTACCTACCGATAATCGATAAATAAAAGTGATTTGAAACAAGTGATTAGTTTATTATATTGTATAGATACTAGTCATTATATATATATATATATATATATGTTTGGGTAATTTATATAGCGCCATTTTTGCGAAAATCACCTCAAGGGCGCCATTAAAATATCATTAAAATTCGTTTTTAAAAGTCACCACCAGGGTAAACATTTTCGATAAAATTTGAAACAAAAAGTCTGTTACTATTAAGTCACTATTAATCCAAAAGTAAATTTAACAAAGTGTGATTTATTTGTTGTAATTGATTTTATAAAATATTTGAAATTATAATTGTTTGCGCAACGTTCATTATTGTATAAAAAGATGTTCATAAGAATTGTCATTTCTTGTTTTCCTTACATTCTTGTATTTTTTAATGTTTTAATGCCCGATGGAGCATATCGTCCACAAAAACTAAAATATGAAATTAGACCTTACTAAATAACTTTTTTATATATTATTTTTCCCAGTATTTACATAAAAAACAAACATAAAAATACGTTTTTAGTTCGAATTAGAAGAGATGGAAGGGTTTAAAATATTAAAAATATTATTTTTTAAATGTATTTGAAAATGGAAAAAAAAGTTTGTATTCGTTTTCAACGAAATAAAATAAACTCAATTATTAAACGCCAAACCGTGCATTAATTAGTCCGAAGATTTTGTGTCAATGAGTAAATTTTCGATTTGGTCCTTCCACATACATTTCAAATTGCAAAGGTACTATTTGTAAGCACTGCGCCTAATTAAAGGCAAAAAGCAAAACGTGATCTGTTCACGTCTTTTCGTTTGTAGTAAATATTTAAAAAAATCGCATTGTAAATATTCGTGTTATAACTTATGTTTGTTGTATTACTATAGTTTCAAGAAATTGTTTTTGTATATTTGGATACGCTTATTTATGTTAATTGTTTGTGTAAATACATATTTTTGAATAAATAAATACAGAAGCATCGAGAGGATCCTGAGGGGGGGGGGGGACATGTTGGCCTCTTTCTATAGATCCTCCTCCCCCCTCTTTGTATACCTTAGGAATATTTATAATAACTTTCCTCTATGCGTAGCTGACAAAGAATCCCCCAGGATTAATAACAGCTGCGGGTGGATGGTAGGCTTAAGGATCTCCCTTCAATGCCTCTAATGTTAGTACTTTTATTTTTTATAATTTCTATATTGTATATAACTTGGTTTAGATTAAACTACAAAAATAAGATTTAACTACGTTAAAAAAAAAAAATACTTTACTAAAAATCACGAATCATACTTATTGCGGAAACAACAGAAATAAATTGAAAACTTTAAACCAATCATTATATTCGACTTTTTCAGGTTATATTTTAATGCTAGTGTTCCATCGTGGATAAAAATATTTGATTTGTTAAAAACTATGCATTTTATTGAATTAACAAGCTTGATTTATTAACATTTTTAGCACTGGCCAAATACACATGGAATCAATCCTGTGCCCGGCCTATTTTTGTGAAATTTCATGCTTTGTGAAGGGTTTCTTAAACGTGTTATAATTATGAAAATATTACTGCTTGTTGTTGTTTCTTAAAAGTGTGGTAATTATAAAAATACTTTGTTAAATCAATTTTAAATTTATTAAAAACAATTTAATAAGTCATTTTCGTATAATAATTTTGCCACATTGAAATGTTCGCACATATACCTACAAGGTTTCACCCTTTTTTTTCTGCTTTGTATCCTGGAGCAGTCTAAACATGTGAAAACACGGGACCGGGACCCAACGCGTGGTTATATAATCACGTGTTTACACGGCTCCAGGATACAAAGTGTTAACAATATTAAATTTGATTTTTCAAATCATTATTAATCTAGCGGTTTTAATTAATTTATTTATTAAAATTTTTATTCTAGTAAATTGGCTATAAAGTGCAGAGCCAATTCTACCATATAAACATGAACATATATAAAAATATAAACAAAAATATTACAATAAACATAAATATAAACATAAAATAAATTTTTATATTGCAGCACTTATGGTAGTCTTAACATATCACGCCATCGCTTGAACAACGGTGATTGGATCCACTCTGCAGTGGCTTGGAGAACTTCGTTATTAGACTTTTTTAGGCGTTCCCATAGGCTCCAGGCTCTTTGGCGAAGCAGGGCAGCGAAGGTGTTTATTCATCCAGCTGTAAACATTTCAGAGGCACTGCAGCACCTAGGCAATCCGAATAATTGTCGGTATGAGTTGTTATACGTGATCCTTAATTTATTCCACGCTCCTTGCGTATAGTTGTTCCAAAGTTCTATAGTTTTTATTTTAGTTTTATGTTTACTAATGGTCATCTAAATCCATATCACAACTTGGATGCAAAATATTTAAAGGTATTGATCAAACGAAATAGTTCTTTATTGATTTTCTTTTAATCACATATAAACTTGAGTACATAAATTGCTTCAGGGTGCTAACTTGATTTGTATGATATGAGTAATATAAAATAACCAGCTGAAATCGCAAAAAATAAGTTTGATCATCAATCAAATATCATTAGGGCACTATTATTATCCTCATATTCCAGATAAGGTTGGTTAGATTATGCCGAGGTGGTACTTTATTGATTTGGAATCACAAGAAGTAGGTACCCTGAAGCGTCATTCATTACCACGGCGGCGCGGCGCGGTAATGAAGGGAGGCGGCTGTCAGCTGTCAGAGATAAGGCCGCTGACTGCTCAATCATAGTTTCTCGCCTCGCTCCATTGCTTATCTTCCGGCAGGGTATAAACTAGGAGCACACCATACTTGTGGTAGGCGTTTAATAGTTTACTCCGATATTAGATGTATGAGTAGATGATCGCCATACAAGAAAGCAGAAGTTAAGGGCGCAAAATAGTCAAACGACAGACTAGCATATACTAAAGCATTAACATATTTTAGAGCGTCAAGAAAAAGAAGTACAGTCAATTATATATGAATTATTATTTCAAAATGTAATACAAATAATCAGACCAAAGTATGGGGCACAATTACTCTTACAAGGATGTTTACTTCAAATGTTTTCCTTGACAATAATGATTATTTCAATTTTTTACTTTCAATACCCATTTACCGCTCTAACTTTTTGCCTCCACTTTTACAATAGTGACTGCTTGATTATGGAATAATCTATCCACTAATTTCAGATACGCCACTTCTTTATTTACATTCAAATCACGTATGAAATGTCAGTTTCTGAATATTTAAGTTTTTTATTTTTCCTGCCCCTTTCCTTCCCTCTTTACCCCCTCTTCTCCTAATAGTATAATGTAGATATTAAATCAATTTTCGTATCGTAAAAAATATAAATGTTCATCAATTTTTTTTCTACAATGAAATAACTAATTAGCCAACAATATGTTCATATACCTCTGATTTCCTTAAATCGAACGGTTTGGGTAGGTAGGAAGAAATTATTTTAAGGCAATATGTCCGCTTTTATGCGTTTGTATGTAAACTGTATATATTTACAAAATGTTTAAATAAATACATAAAATAATATTATGAGAACATTACTAAGTCAATAAAAAAGAATACGAGTATTTTTTTTTGTCATTGATTTTTCCATGCGCGATTTCCATAAAAAAATGTATGGAGTGAACAGGTTGAATAAGTATTGTTTCCTGTCAAACGCAAACTAAGTCTGTAAAAAATTAGTTTTAGATAAACATAGGAGCCAGACGGAGGTCACGTCATTTGAATTGCATAGTTAAAGGCGCGCGATGGCAGCAGCTGTCCTGCAAAACATGGGACTCTCCCAAATGTTAGCCTTAATTTTCTTCTGGTTTGATGGAAATTAGAACAAATTTATGGATATCGACTTAATAAGTGTATAAAAGCATATATCTGATTTTTCGTAGATTAGATTTTGTATTATTTATTAGATGTTTAAATGAAATATTAATGACTAAACCGTACCTTGAAATGAGCTAGTGCAACTTTAAAACTGGTAGGTAACAATACTAGCACATACAAGTCGGCTAGCGTCGTGTGCTATATGCTAGAATGTTTGATCTTTCGGGTAGCATCTTTCAACTTCATACAGTTTTATATTATTGTCTTCGGTATTATGATCGTCAAATCCCGGAGCAAAAAGTAAGCAACAGTGTAAACAAGTGAAAGACAAAAAAATACGTGTTACTATTGCACTGCAGCAATGACAGGGCCTGCATTGAATATAAAAATAATTGTATAAGTGATTTTATAAAATGCACTTTTATTCCAAAACGAAAAATAAATAAACAAGTCCGATCTTTTAGAAGTTTTATTAAAATCCTCAACTCTCTCTTTGATACGCCTGAATAGTGATCTCTTTAAAATTAAATGGCCCAAAAAGAAACATTAGATAAAATTAACCTTTTTGTACTAAAGACCAAATAACTAATTTCAGTTAACACATCGGCTTTCCAAAAAAATTAATGAATTGAATTTAACTATCACCATCTCTCCTTTCTCTTTCATTTCCACCAAGTCCAATTTTGCTCGCTCTCTTCCTTATTATTATATCAAAGAGCATACACTCTAGTTTATATCTAAATATTCAAAACACTATTATGTCAATAATGTTTTCTTCATGTGTACGTATGTATATCATCCCTAAAAGTGCCCATTGGATTAGATTTGAGTAAATAAATAAGCTCTTAAAAAGTTTTATCACATCTATCAATTCTGATAGTTTGACGACAAAATATGCTTTGAAAAATGTGAGTGAATAACACGATTAGAACCCATTTAAAAATCTCCCTTGTAGAAAAGTATTGAATCATTGTTCGCATGAGAACATAAAAATATGCGCATGTTTAACTCGATCCGACATCGCTAAACGGCTTTTTGCGGTGAATACCTATCCCCTATATCTCACAACTACACGTGCAAACCATCCCTAAATAGCGGTCTATTTGTATTCACGTGTTATGGTGTGTGTTATCGGAGTGCTTCTGCTTCATTTAACAGCTTCACCCCCTCCCCTATCCTCCCTTTCCGCAACCCCCCTTGACAAGCCCCGACAAACCCAACCTACCTTTCAGATTTTCAGATGTTAGCCTAGTGGGCTTAAATATGCATCATGACAATATCATTTTATCTGTGTCATATAAATATATTCCTCATATTCAAAAAATATTATCACTTATCCGCACTCGATAGTGTATAAGACACTGCATTAGTTAGTACACCAGATGCAGCTAATTTTTATTTTTAAATTAAATATTTTTTTTTCTTCAAAAAATCAACACGTTGAAATGCAAGTTTCATATATATTTTATTTTAACGTTTCCCATTATGGAACAAAAAAATAGTTTCTGTTAATAATTAAGAGTACTTTAACAATTTTTTTTCATTGATTGTCGTTTATTTTCTAAAACTCTATATTTACACTTTTGATATAAAAATCAAACACTGATTAGAGTCTACTGAACACTTTATTTTATGTTTACAATATTGAAACAACAATTTGACAGCATAAAAACAACAATTTGACAACTGTTTCGCCTTGTAAGGGCATTTTCAAACGAATGTGAAGATGAAATGAATTGAAAGTCCTTATATAGCTCTTTACTCTACTCTAGCTTTAGCTGTATACTCTACTCTAGCTCCAGCTATATACTCTACTCTAGCTCTAGCTATATACTCCACTCGTGCTATATAAGAACCTTCAATCCGTGTTATCTTCACATTCGTTTAAAAATGCCCTTACAAGGTGAAATAATTGTCACAGATTTTTTTTTAAACTGTGAAAATAAAATAAAGTGTTTAGTATACTAAAATCAGTGTTTGATTTTTATATTAGAAGTATAATAATGAATAACATCTCTCCATAGTATTTTTTGTGTGCACAATGAGTTTATTTGTTATTCAATAATACTGATTAAAAAAACGATAATAAAATTTATTATTGTAACGTTAACAACAACTGTTGCTTGAAAGTAAGGTGATCATTATTACGCTTTGGCTGCCAGTCTAGGAATACAGAAATATTTCATTGGTAAACCACCCTTCAAACAAACATTTCATATCGACCTCGCAAGAAACGCACCCAGGACCTTGAGCAAGTTAAGCAAACAAGCCAACAACTACATTGCAAGGCAATACGTTCATTCAAATTTCTTTTTCAGATTTTTTCCCTGTTTCGTCTATGGTATACATGAACAGTTGTGTTTTGAGAAAAGGTGGCTCAAAAATACTCTTAATATGTGCATATTTAAAATTTAAAAGGAATTAGCAAATGAAATAAATACGCAGTGATCTGGTGACAATGAAGAACAGGTATTTACGGATTTCGTGAAGCTGCTAGAAATGTTTCTTACAATTTGACATGTCAAGCACTTATTTATACTTATGTTTTTTGTATTGCTATTATGAATGGGTTAAAATCATAAAAAAAAGAAACTGAGATAAAGAGGTTTTTGAATTTTGAAAAATGTGTCGGAACTCAACATAACAATATAATGATGAAGCTAGAGAAAATATATTAGAAAAAAAACGTTTACAACAGAGATGAAGATCATTTTAGAGAAGGTAATATAAAAGTCTAGGCATCGACAAGACTTAGGGCTAATGCCTGGTTTAAGTGGCCACTTTACACACTGTGTAACATTCACCATTCTGCCCATATCTGAACATCTATACTACTTAATTTTTTTCTGTGTTGATGTTTGTGAAAGTAAAGAGCTGAAACTTTTTTTATGCAGGTGAGATTCAACTAATTGAATTATTTCACCTACATACTAGGCAACGCCTCATTATCGGAATTTTTCAATTTCTATACTTCTTCATAGATCAGGTGAATTTAACATCAATATTTTGAGTTTGTCCAAATTTTTATAGACAAGGACTGGATTCAACTCCCTGGGGAGTTATTTATATTAACATATTACAACAGATATGATCTCTCTCACTGTTGTAACATAGTAATATAAACAGCTCCCCAGGGAGTTGAATCCAGTCCTTGTCTAAAAAAATTTGGACAAACTCCAAATATTGTTGATTTTACCCGATGACAAACTATTATTGAATAGTTTATCGGGACAAAATGTATTTTAATACTTTGTTTTCTTTATAATGTATTAATGTTGTAATAATGTGTATATTTTTTTTTACATTTTGAAAAAAATATATATATGCACTTGTACACTTATGTTCTTATTTTTTTTTTCGTAATTTTAGCCACCTGAATCCGTATGACATAAACAAAATACGATTGAATTAATTTTACCTTTTAACAATATTCTGAGTCTGTCCAAATTTTTGTAGACAAGGTTTTTTACGTTTTAGTTGGAATTTTTATCTAAACTCTGATACTTACTTTCGTCCGAATCTTCTATAAAAGGTTTTCGGTTCGCTTTTCCTAATAATTCACCCCTTTTTGAGCAGTCTAATCATTTAAAAAATACACATATGCGTAAAATTATTTTAGTAATATAAAATGGTTTTTATAATCAAACTAGGGTAAGTAACCCTTGTTCGAAGGTATTCAAAAATATATCAAATGTTTTTGATTATATTCCCAAGTCTCAACGTTGCGTTTCCTTTTCCAGGTTTTACCTATAATATTATTCGCGTTATTTACTTAATCAGATACATAATGGGTTAATTAATATCAAGGCAGCTACTTAGATGCTGATTATAACCTTACATTATATAAAACAAACAATATTTTAAATTACAAAAAAAAACTGGTTTATGTAAAACCATATGAGTTTAAAAAAATCATTAACGGAATGGTAAATAGTTGCAAAGGTTTTTAGGGTCACTGTTATCAATATCTTTTTGGGGTGATACCGTGTGTATTGGATTCGTTCCAACGTTTCGGGTACCATTGCAGGAGCCATTTTCAAACTCAGTTTACCCTGAAGATGGCTTCTGCAACGGTAGCCGAAACGTCGGAACAAATCCAACACACATGGTATCACCAAAAAAGAAACATATTGATAAACAGAATGGTACTTTTTTTGAATAATATATTAGTTACCAAACGATATTGAAAAACATAACTGCATTGATCTTTGTTAAAGGAACAAACAAATTACGCAACTTTTAAAAATATTTATTTTTAAAACAAATAAAAATGGTGAAGAAACAGTCGAACTAAATAAAACTATGAAATAAAAATGAATCTGTGTTCTCTCCTGAAGTGAAGCATAATAATGTACAAATTATCTCCTGGTTTCTCTTGGTCAACCCATTCCAAGTCAACGCACTATCAGCCGAGTACATCCGGACCACGAGAACTTGATGCCTTCTAAAGTAGGCAAACGTGGTTAAGGCTCTCGAAGGTACCACTAGTATATGCCGAAGCTAACCGTAGCGCATAAGCTTGATGGAAATTCAGTTGAGTTTTTGTCAGTTTCAGAGCCAAAATAAGGTGCTTATTGAAAATAATACACCATAGTATTTACAAATCGCTTAAATAATTAAAAATAAAAAATAAATTTTGTTTGCAAAAAAAAAAACGTTTACTTAGCATTTTTAATTGTGAATTTTTTGAGGACAAAATTTACAGCAATAATCAATGTGGTTTTACTGTGTTTTAAGTAGAGTTTGATCACTAATATGATGAAGATCCATTTAAAAAAAAAAATGTTTTAAGAAGACCTATTACATGTATGAAAAATTGAGGTTTGGTGTAAATAACGAATTTTATATTTACCTGAATCCGGGTTGTCATCTTTGTCCTAGAGATAAATATCTTAAAACAAGTAACTATGAGATATTTCACTAATGTTATCTGGTATTTTTATCCAAATCAATAAAAATATTAGAGATATCCATATTCGAAAGAAAAGAATTTTGCTTTTGCACGAAATTCTAAATATTAGAAAAGTCACTTGTTCAAAATTTTATTTTTTGCTGTTGATATAACTGACATGTCTAGGCATAACTTTATAACAGGTTTTAAATAAGGCTCTAGGCGTAGCGTATTAAATATGTTATCAGAATATTCCTTATATTCAACAAATTATTATAATTTGAATTTCTTCTCACGTGGATTTGTAATTTGTAGATTACGTGAATTTGTGAATATGTATGTTTTTTCTCAATACGATTTTAATTTTTTTGTTCTGTAAAATTAAATAAAATGTTAGTTGTTATTTGAAATAAAATAGACATTTATTTTTTTATTTACATACAATCGCTTGAACTGATTGCTGTAAAGTTTTTGCGTTTAGTTTAATGAATTATCCCCATTTTCGAACGTAAAACTAACTTATCGTAAATATGACTCAAGTAATCCATATTTTGACTAGTGATATTCATCGTACAACCTCGTCGTGTAGTGATCTGCACGTTTGCCTACGATGCAAGAGGTTTCAATTTCGATTTCCGAGATGGTTGACATGAAACATTTCTTTAAAAAGGTGGTTTTACATCAGAATATTTCATCGTCTCTGGACTAGCACCTGAAGCATACAACTTATCATATTACCTTCACCTAGCAAAAATGATCAACGTAGTCTACGATTGGTGTACCAATACAGTATAAAGCAATCATGATAATGATGAATGAAATATCGGAGTAAAAAAATAGTTTCTTTCGGTAGAATAGGTAGTTTCTTAAAGCAAAATTCAGTTAATTTAATATGAAAACTGTTCTTCGTGAGATAAATTCATAAAACATAATGTACAAAGAACAATTCCGCCCACGAAAAAGAGATGAGAGAAAGTATGGGCGGATTTCTTAGTAGTGCCGCCCCTCCCGGCGAGCCGCCCACCGCCTACGCTCTCAGCCGCCCTGGTTCAGTCCCGCCCTGCGTTAGTTTGGCTGGACCATTTGAGAAGTTTAAGACAATTAAATGAGAGATAAATAATACAAGTGTTCTCAGAACTTTAAGTGTTCTGTTGGCGATAAAGTCTCACTGATTTAATTGAGAAATATTTAGTAAAACGGAACGACAATAATAATATATTTTGTTGAATTCTACACCGGAGACACTTTATTAGTACAAAGTAATAAAACTGAAATTGGTGACACTTTTTAAGTGATTCACATTTAAAATATCCTTGAAGATTTAAAACCTTCAATATTAATATTGTATACATTTATTTAGTCATAATATTAGTCATAGCATTATATTTAAATTACTATCCTCAATAAATTCTCAGATTCCTTACTTCTAATGTCTGTCAACCAAATCGTTAATTTTTTTTTCAGTACTGATGGTTTATCAGATTTCCAAAAACACGGTATCAGGTTGTATAGTATAGGTTCGTCACATAGAAATGATTTTTGGAATACCGCTGTACGTGTTATTGGAATCACCAAATCGTTTTTTACTATACTCCTGGTTGAGTGCGCATGAATCACAATCACCTGAGTGCTCCTATTTTTGTGAATGTCAAGTATTACTTTCTTTATGTAGATTTGCCTTAAGCCAAGGATGTCGAAGGATTTGAAAGGGCCTTCACTCGGATGATTGTACGGTTTTCGCAAAATTTTCCTTAATATTGATTTATGTACCTTATCCAAGGGATCAATAATAGTCTTGGCAGCTCCTCCCCAACAAATACAGCCGTAAGCCAAAACAGAGTTGCACAAACCATAGTACATACTTTTAGTATCTACAATGGACAAAATGTTATGCAATAAAGATATAGATTAGTTTCTTAACTCTACCTACTAAATAGTTAATATGTTTTCTCCAGTTAAGATGTGCGTCAGTAAAAATTCCTAAATATTTTATGTCTTGTACTCATTCCAGATGGTAGCAATTCTACCTTTTCTGCTTCTTTGTTTATATTGGTTGATCTGTTCTCGGCTAGAGGGTGATTCCTGAATCATTGAGTTCCAGTTGTCATTTCATCTCTTTGGTGGTCTTCCGGGCAGACGGTGACCAGCTGTAATTTTCTTGTGCTACGGTATAGAGGATTCAAGAGCTGTTCATTCTGTTTTTCCTCCACCGTACTATGTCATGGGTATTGCAAATCCGTTTAATTTCTTGATTCCGGATTCTTTTTCTTGGAGGTTTTTCGTGCGATTGCCCTTAGAATTTTCATTTATGATGTTCTGAGGAGATTTTTGTTTTTACCGTATCTGCCATCGTCTCTACTGCATACGTCATGACCGGTTTGATACACGTTTTGTATATTCGGACCTTGTTTTCAATCCTCGTTTGTTTATTGTGCCAAACAATACTTCTCAAGCATCTATTTACTGCAGAGGCTTTATTACTTTGTTCTCTTATAGGTCACCGAGGCTCGGGACTTCAACACCTAAATATTCAAGACATGACCTGTTCTACTTATCTTATCTTATAATCTAAGATAAACAAATTACAACAGGGATGGAGAATACCTTTAAGTAAGGGAATATGGAAGTCTAGGTATTTACAGGGCTTATGACCAGTCATTGGCCACTTTACACACTGTGTAACATTTACCATTTTGCCAATATTTGAATATCCATGTTTCTTCAATTCCTTGCGTTGCCTAGTATGTGAAAAAATTCAGATGAATCTCTTTACAACAATAAAGGTTTCAGCTCTTTAACTTCACTTAAATCAACAAATGGAAGAATTGAAGAAACATGGATGTTCAAATATAGGCAAAATGGTGAATGTTACACAGTGTGTAACGTGGCCACTTCAACCAGCCAATGACAGGTCATAAGCCCTGTAAATGCCTAGACTTTTATATTTCCTTATTTAAGGTATTCTCCATCCCTGTTGTAATTTGTTAATCTTAATGACTCCCAAGAGGGTGAAATCCAGTCTTTTGTCGAACAGTTGGACAAACTCAAATATTGTAATGAAACCAACTGGTCCAAGAAGTTTAAAAACTGAAAAATTGTTTTCAGGCGTTGCCTAGTATGTGAAATAATTCAGTCAACAACTCGAAGAATTGAAGAAACATGGATGTTCAAATATAGGCAAAATGGTAAATGTTATAAGTGGCATCTTAAACCAGCCAATGATAGGTCATAAGCCCTGTAAATGCCTAGACTTCCATATTCTCTTATTTAAGGTATTCTCCATCCCTGTGGTAATTTGTTTATCTTAATGACTCCCGAGGGGGTGAAATCCAGTATTTTGTCTACGAACATTTGGACAAACTCAAATATTGTAATCTAAGATAAGTTTGCTTATTTTTATCTTATGCTTATCTTTTAGGGTGCTTAGATATTGTTAAACTGTTTATTTTCCTGACCGAGATACTCATGTTAAATTTCTGAGATGCTATTTATTTATTCTTGGACCTATGTTTTAAGATATATATAAGCAAACATGTATATTTTTTTAACTTTATAGACACCGATTAAAAAAAATAAATTTGTAGGCATATTTATTGTTTGAAACGGCCGTGTTAAATGAATGTAGGTATATGCAATTATACATGCAGGGTCCATAGTTCATAGTCGATGAAACACACGTGTAATTAGTTCACCTAAAATATACTAATGACCGACGATGCAATGTCATCATTTTCAATCGAATCCAATACATTCGTAAAATGCAACTCTGTGTATTTCACATGAAATCGGCGGGCATCGTTCTACAGTACATTCACATCGTCTCTACCATGAAGAAATGAACTACAAAGGAACGTCGTCTATAAAGAGACCAGAGGACGCAGCCAACGTCAGTCAGCTCGTTCAGTTAGTTAGCCCAACAAATTCAGTTCACGTCTGACCAGCTTGACGACGTCACACAGTTCCAGCATGTAGTTCAAGTGCAGTCTCTTCAACCCATCATTGACGTAACACTCGTCCGACATAGTTCATTATTTATTCACCATATAATAAATGAACATCAAACAGCAACCTCCTGTCATCTCTGTCAATCTCTAACTGGGGTGGAAACTAACACCCAGCAACATTTATCCTACATACGTATTTATTTTATTTTTTCATTTACATTATATTTAAGACACATATTGATAAATAAATAAATAAAATTTGGACTATTGGTCTCATGGAGTTTAGGAAATGTTTTTTAAAAAACTATTTGTGTAAATATTTTTGTAATAAATAAAATCATTTTTATCATACTTCTTGTTATTACCAAGTATTAAGTCTGCTTTATAGTACAGTAACTAGACTGATTGACTACATGTAGTACCAGTAACACGTTAAGTTGGGTTAGGTTAGGTTCCTAACATGGGAAATGTGAAATATGTATATACATGTATATATATATATATATATATATATATATATATATATATATCGACGCAGGAAAGGAAAAAGATACAAGCGACATGTAGAAATTTTACGGGAGAGTCAATTAAAGTTATTTAAAAAAAATTGGATGGGTTGATATTTATCGTATGGTAATTGTTGTTTGTTTAATTATTTTTTTAATACTAGGTAAACGCAATAACCAGTATACCCTGGGGCTAACTAATCTCCACTCAATTTTCTTTTGCAGGATTTTTTCCTGAGAGCGACCGCTAAACAAATTTTCAATAAATACAAAATGATACAATAAATGTCAATCCAAACTAATTTAACCGTGTAGTATGGATTTCGACCCTAAATGTGAAATTGGTTTTATTGCCTTACTTTTAAAGTAATAATAAGCCACAAGCTAATAGAGTCGCCCACACAGGCAAAAATCATTTAATGATTATCAATTACAAAATTAGCTTCTGTTTACTGCAATACAACGGGTCGTATGTACTCAGGTCAAGAATTGCAAGCGCAAACCGAAACGATAAATTACACATTTACTGTTAAACTGAAAACCAAACCAAAAATTTTGAACGCTTTTGTTCTATGTAATTGAGGTTAAGGGCTTCTCTTTATTATCCGCACCTAATAGTGCATAAGAGACTGCATTGCTACACCAATCGCAGCGTATCGGGATCATTTTTGTTTCATGAAGGTAAGATGATCAGTCTTACGCCGTCCAGGGGCTATGAAATATTCTAGTGTGATAACACCCTTTTAAATAAATATTTCATATCAACCATGTCGGGAATCGAACTCGAGACCTCTTGCGTGGCAGGCTAATATTATTTTAACGGTTTTTTTTTCTTATTTGCACCATTTAAGTCCAGGAGGCCTAATCACAGCGGTGAATTACGGCACAGAACACATAGGCTTGAGAAAAATCACATTTTTAATTTTCACGTTCTCACCGGGAATCGAACCCGGAACCTTCCGTGTGTGAGGCAAGCGTCTTAACTACTACACTACATAAGCCGCCCTACTAAACACGTTCAAATAGTTGTCATCGAAAAAATAAGCAATTACAATTACTTGGTTCAAAATTGAATTCACACCTTTTTGTTGTAAATTTTTTTTCTATTTACATGTACAAATTTAATATCGTGTAATATTGATCAATCTGTTCCATTAAGCGAATAGTGGCTTATTGTAAGCGGAGCGAATAGCTCATGCGATACCGTCCTCACGTGAACCCATCCTCGCTACGAGCCAAGTTAAATGGACCGGACAAACTGATAAGCGATAGAGCCATTCACAATTTGTTGCCTGAATATCATACGTCACGTCGCGTCGGCGTCGGCGTCGGCGTCGGCGTCTGCATCGCGGCGCTTCAGTTCGTCCGTTCAACTGTGCAGTCAATAAAATTATACATAAGAATGGAGAAATTTTTGTCTTGATAGAACTTTCGATTAGTAATACTCTCTTGTCAAACTAATAATATTATGCATATTTTTTTACATTTGTGCTCCGTAAATATGCACAAATTTATATCGAACGCCATACATTTATAGCAACGGATGTTCATTTTGGTTTTATTTTAATTACATTTATAATTCTTTTTTATGAAGCGCTGATTTAAAACACAGTTCAAAAGTTTTTTTGTAATTTATTAATAATTAAAAATAAAATAAACTAACTATTTTAAGACGTCACTCCCCATTATGTAGACAAGAACTGTTTTTTTTTACGTAATGGGAAACGTTAATGTAAATATATGTATTTAACTTACGAAAATTGTATTAAGTTGTAATATTGCATTTTTTTAATTAAAAAAAAAAAAAAAAAAAATATTTTCAGTTTGTCAAAAGAATAGGGCGTGAAACCATGAATTAACTGCGTGATAATTTTTTAATTCCTCTTTCTTCTCTAACTCATATAGTGTCCATGCGGTTCAACTGTGAAATCACCTCCCATCCACCGTCAAATATGTTACTACAGTATTTCTGTTTAAATCACGTCTGAAGAAACATCTCCTTTATTTTCTTAATCTCTCCTCCTTTCTTTTTCTTCTGTCTTCTTTCTTCTTTCTTCTTTCTTCTTTCTTCTTTCTTCTTTCTTCTTTCTTCTTTCTTCTTTCTTCTTTCTTCTTTCTTCTTTCTTCTTTCTTCTTTCTTCTTTCTTCTTTCTTCTTTCTTCTTTCTTCTTTCTTCTTTCTTCTTTCTTCTTTCTTCTTTCTTAATTCTTCTTTCTTCTTTCTTCTTTCTTCTTTCTTCTTTCTTCTTTCTTCTTTCTTCTTTCTTCTTTCTTCTTTCTTCTTTCTTCTTTCTTCTTTCTTCTTTCTTCTTTCTTCTTTCTTCTTTCTTCTTTCTTTCTTTCTTCTTTCTTCTTTCTTCTTTCTTCTTTCTTCTTTCTTCTTTCTTTCTTCTTTCTTCTTTCTTTCTTCTTTCTTCTTTCTTTTTTTTTTTTCCTAATTTTTTTTTCTCATTGATTAACAGTATTAATTTAAGGTAATTTATATAAAAATTCAATCGTTTCTCTTTTTATATAGCTTTAGCTTTTTTATTTTTATTTTCTATAGAATATATTTTGTAACTTGAATAATAACAATTAAACTTTTATTTGATAGGATCGTTGGAAGAAATTGCCATTAGGCAATAAGCTCACCAATGTACAATTAACATTATGGACAAAAAGTCAAATAAAAAAATTAGTTGGTAATTACTTTTTTTCAGTAATGGTCCTGTTAATTGGCCACCACAATCCGGTGGTTTGACGCCATTGGATTATTTCCTATTGAGCTATTTTAAGTTCAAAATCTATGATTATAAATAAATAACTTTTGATGCATTAAAAACTAATATCACACGCACTACTTCAGAAAGAGCGCTGGAATTTTCGGAAAAAGCAGCCGAAAATTGGACAGAGAGAATACGCAACCTTACTGTCGCGCAGAAGACATTTTGTCGAATTTAAGTTTGAAAAAATAAATAACTATTTGTATTCTTTCAATCACAATAAAAACAAAAACTTTCCAACTAATAACTGTTTGTATTTTGGATTGAAAATTATATATTGTTTAAAAAAAATAAAAATAATAAGCAACAATATTTTTAATATGTCCAAATGTTTGTAGACATGTTTTATTACCTCCTTAGGGAGTAAGTTAGAATATTTTTTGCAACAGAGAAGAAAAACCTTTTAAAAACGGAAATTTGGAATTCTAAGCATTTACAGGACTTATGACTTGTCATTGTTTCATTTAAGTAGCCACTTTACGCACAGTGTAACATTTACCATTCGTTTAAATACCCCCTTTTCTTCAACTCTTCCTTCACTTTTGTGAAGCTAAAAGAGCTGAAACCTTTATATAAATTTTACTTCACAAGACACTCACAAGACAATCACAAAAAAACTGATACAATAATAGCTAAAAAAATTTAAAACATTTCAAATTTTTATTTTAACTAGTTTATATTTTATATGTGACTAGAAATGAAATAGTCATAATAATGATAAGAAATTATAAAATTAATTTTAGAGATTGCCAACATTGCAATAGGTACTCAAGTAAAGGATATCATGTTTGCAACAAACCCGTAGTATAATTTAAATTTTTAGTCAGTTTTGTTTGTTTTTATTATAACTAGTTAATATTTTATATGTGACTAGAAATGAAATTGTCATGATAATATTAAGAAATAATATATTTTATTTTGGAGATTGACAACTTTTCAATATTAAACTAGATAATACTATGTTTGCAACAAACCCATTAGATGGTGTAGATTTTGAGTCAATTTTTGTAGTTTAAAAAAAAAAAATGTGTATATTAATATGCATGGAATATGTCCATACACCTACTATTTATTTTTCTTCCTTTTTAGTTCGGGTAGGCAGTAAGAAATGTCCTTAAGGCAATATGTCTGCCCTTATATGTATATAAAATGTTTATGTATATCAAATGTTTAATAAACAATTCAAATGTCAGATTCTCACAAAAGTTTTTGTGTTTTGCAATATTTCATTATTCCTGGACTAGCACCCGTACCGTAAGACTAATTACCTTTGTTTCATGTAATGGATGATCAATGAACGCCGTATTTAGGGAACAGATGCAGTATCCTATGCACTGCACAGTGCGAATAAGGGCATGCTTTGTATGATGATTTATATGATAAAAAGGTAGAAATTTGTAGTAGATATGGAAAATGAAACGACGCGTTAAAAGTACACAAAAAAATATCAAACAAAAGTAACCGGAAATCAAAGTCATTAATACGTAATCCAGAAGTGGTACCACAAGAGATGCGATGCTGCCTTCATCCGCTGCCGCTTCCTGTTTTCATATTTCCGGGGCAGACATTTTTAAACAGGAAGTCACCAATGACATTTTCATGAACGTAGAAGTTATGTTTCGCTACTTAACATTTGAATGGTATGCTTTTTGCCCTCTTTTGAACAGTATTTGATTTTATATTGAAACAAAAGTTTAAAATAAATTTTGTTTTTGCCATAAACTTATTGCAATAAACTTACATTCAATGTCAAAATGTCAGGAATAATTTAATTCTTTGTAAAAAATCACCCTGTAAAGTAATATTATTCAATCAGTAATAAGTTGTTTCAAAGGAAAATGAGTTACGATTTTCACAAGTATCTTAATTGTTTAGCTATTTTATTGAAAAAAATGGGGAGTCACAATTCCAAACAAAAAGTTTTCAATACGATAACGGGTCAACAGTGGAAAAAAAATTGATAAAAAATCATTTAATCATCTACTTCTTTTGTTTTTGAACCTAGTTTAAAAGTAAGAAGCCCTTAAAAAGCTCAATTCAATTGAATTGTTTGTTATTTAATTGTTTACTAATTAATTCTTGTAAAAATATTAGTTAGCCCTCCTGATCAAAAAATTCTTTGGTTAAAAATTGATGAAATTTTCTACATAACAAAAACTTTTTTCGCTTCTTATCAATTTTCGTAAGAAACCTACATTAACGTTACGATATAAAAATTAACTCTTATAAATGGCAAGTAATCATCAGATTAATGAAGGGGACACAAATTAAACTTTTAATTAATAAAATGTTATGGTTGCGTAAAGTTTAAAGCTTTTACACGAGCTTAAATGCACGTCCTTGAGGAATTGAAAGCTCGCCTATAACTCAATTAAGTTCAGAGATTTTTTAGTTATTTTTTCTCGCTATGCCATTTGTGCCTGAGAGTTCTAATTGCCGCTAGATACAGCCATACATTTCCCGAACAGCCGGGTTCAAGCGGGTTTATTTTCTCGATTCGAATTTTTACCGCGCATTTTTTCCGCTTTTTAAATCCCTTTGCCAACCCGCTTATAATTAATGGTAATTTCCGGATCCGTGACTCGTGTCTGTGTAAATAAATAGAGTTTGTTCTTTACATACAAACCTTTACCGTTTGCTGTAAGTTTAAAGGAAAAATAAAACAAAAATCTGTTGACGTTATTGTTTTCACACTGTTACGAGTTAACGTGTATTTCTTGACAATGAAAGTTTTATGAAACATCAATGAAGTATTAGTATTTCACATAAAATAATTTAGATTGTGGAAACACCATAATTCACATTCCATAATGTGTTTTAGATTTAGTATACCCACATGCGGGCCATGCTTACGTGAATTTTTTTTTGTTTTCATAAATTTTTTATTTTTGTTTATTTTTTACATATTTATTACTGAAATTTACAATTAATCATTCATACAACCAATTAATAAAGTTGTAAAAGTAAACAAATATATTTTTTATTTTTGCTGGTGGTACATCTAAACTGCCTAACTAGGAATAGCTTCCCCGTTCTAAGGCAGTAAATTATGTATTTTCTAATAATATTAAAAAGTAATTACAGTTTTATTATTATGTGTGCTTTTTTAGTCTTAAAAGTAAATAATAAATATACAATAAAAACATAAATAATACCAAAATCTCCATATTCTTAGTCCTAAGTCATTACTAATAAAACAAGAAATCAGCTTACGTCCTTCTACATCGGACAACAATTTCTCTGACTCCCTCCTGTGAAATGAAGTGATATATTATGTAATAAAAAATAGAGCAAACGTAAACATAAAAATAAAATAAATAAGTAAACAAATCTTAAATCTATTTTTTACTACCGAATTCTCGATTGAGGCTCTTAAAGGCAGATAAAGTTGTTTTACTTAACGTTTTAAAAGGTGTTTAGCCAAATGGCTTCTGAATACTTATGACCGTTTTTTTATAAAAACTGACGGAGAACGTAGTCAATGTGATGATTTTAAATTATTCATTGTTTCAGCATTTACTTTGGGCAATATTTTTTTAATTTTTTTTATTTGAAAACACGAGTTTAATATTAGAACAAAACTTGTTTTAGACATTCTGAATGACTCATCATCAGGTGTAAATATTAAATATCTGATGATGGGTAATTTAGATTTACCCAGTATCTGGTTGTGTTCTAACTTATAATGAATTCATGTGTGGTATAAACATTCTACATATGCAGTGTTATTCAATATTTGTATAAAACCACTTACCAACTTTTTTATGCCTACCGGTTTCGAGACTTACCCGTCTCTTCGTCGGGACACTAATAAAACTAACATGTGAAACCCACTGAACATTTTAGTTGTTGCACAAAAATATAAAACCAACATGCCATGCATTTTAATAAGAAGCCCTTACATGCACTGATTACGTTATGAAAATATTTTATGTTGCAGAAAAAATAGTTTAAAAAAAAGGAAAGGGATAAAGGGAGGGGCGTTAGTTTAATAGGTATATGGTGACTATTATAATGGAACATTGTATAAAGGGCTATATTAAAAGGTTGTTTAATTATTTATTAAAGGAACTCCTGTATTTTCACTAAAGTCATAAGTAAAATAGATTATGTGATTTGCGAATTCAGAGAAATTGTTAAGACGCCTCGTAAGTTTTTTAATACGAATATCAAAATTTCTTGATTTTCTTCCAACAAAAACTAAAGGACGAAAATGATATTTTAATGAAGGGTCTAAATGATATTACTTATCAACAATATTTTGAGTTTGTTCAAATTTTTGTAGACAAGAACTGAATTCAACTCCCTGGGGAGCTGTTTATATTAACATATTACAACAGACATGAAGAACATTTAAGAATTTCTCAAACATCAACAGATGAAAGAATTGAAGGAATATAGATGTTCAAATATAGGCAGAATGGTGAATGTTACGCAGTAAATAAAGTGGCCACTTAAACCAGCCATTCACAGGTCATAAGCCCTGTAGATGCTTAGACTTCTATATTACCTTCTCTTAAATGTTCTTCATGTCTGTTGTAATATGTTGATATTATTGATGTTTTTTGTTGATATTTCTTGATAAAAATCTCACAAAATGTGTTAAGAATAGTATAAAAGCTGTAAACGTTGTAAACAATTAACCAGTATTGAAGATGTCTACTAAGGCGAAAGCGCCCGTTGGTCAAAATAATAAAAAGTAAAACTAAATCTAGAAGTTTTACTGATAATAATATAATTTTATCATGGTCTAAATGATCACTGTCATTACTTTTCCGCACCTAATGATGCATATAGTACCGCATTAGTACACAAATTGCAGTGCATCTTGTTAATTTTTGTTACATGAGGGTAAGATGATTAGTCTTTTGCTTCAGGTGCCAGTCCCGGGACTATGAAATATTCTGGTATGAAAACACATTTTTTAATCAATATTTTCATGTCAACATGTCGGGAATCAAACCCAAAACCTCTTTCATGGTAGGCAAACGCGCTGACCACAACATCACGAGACCGACGTAATATGTGATGTATAAACTATATGTGATCATTTTTTTTTCTTAAAAAATGTTGATTATTTAAAGCTTGTGGGATAAAAAACAGTATGTGTAATGCAATGATATACTATTTTAATTTATAGAAATAATTTCAGATAATTTTATTAAATTCTTTAAAAAATGACAAAGTTTTTTATAACTTCGGGATAATTTTTTTATTGTTTCTCTTAGTTAAATTATATTTGCTATCACGCTTTAAATAATAGGTTAATTTGGAATGTTTTTTTTTCAAATAAAAATGGTTCTTCCTTCACTCCCATCAATAGATCATCAGCGTCGTTTTGTCCATCGGGATATTTATGTGGGGTTCCTGCTAAGGGCGGTCCTTCATAGGCCCCAGAAGGGTCATTACCTGTGACTGCTCCTAAATCTCTTTGTCCTGCACCAGTAGCTCCGGTCAGCCTGATTTGTGCCCCGAGTCCACCGACTAATGTGATCACTTGTTACGATGAGAGGATTGGATTCATTTGTTTCGAGGAAACCTTTGGTTTAAATTTTATGGCTTTGAGAGATTTTCGTTTTTATTTAAATTTATTTCAACAGAGAGGGAAAACGTTTTTGAGAAGGGAATATGGAAGTCTAGGCATTTACAGGGCTTATGACCAGTCATTGGCTGGTTTAAGTGGCCACTTTACACACTTTGTGACATTCAACATTCTGCCCATGTTTGAACATCCACATTTCCTCAACTCTTCCATCTGTTGACTTTTGTGAAGTAAAGGAGCTGAAACCTTTATCACGTGGGTGAGATTCATCCGGCTGAACCAAATCACCTACTAGGCAACGCCTGAAAACAATTTTCCAATTTTTATACTTCTTCTTTTACCAGGTAGTAATTCAACAATGTTTGAGTACGTCCAAATGCTTGCAGACTGGCTGGATTTTCTCCCTAGAGAGTTGTTTATTTTTAAATTTATAAAAATTGGCAAATTACTACTCATGCGCAATAAAGTGAAATTCTCAGTATGAACTTTGAGTCAATTTAAGATTTAAATTATTATTTTTTTACTAAATTCCAAAACAATGTACATATGTATATATATATATATATATATATAGTTGGATAATTTATACAGCGCCATTTTTGTGAAAATCACGTACGTCTGGGCGTACGGGCGTACGGGCGCTGTACAATTAATATATATCCCAGTACGTCTTGCAACTACAGAGCGCATGGACGGTTGGGATTCTAGTTCCTCGTTTTCAATTAAGATCAATCAAAAATTATAACAGATAGAAGCTAAATTACAGGACGTCTTGCTGCTACAGAGCGCATAGACAATTAGAAATTTAGCCCACATTTACACATTTTAAAAATTGACAAATAAATTTAGTGTATTAATGATACTTAAAAAAAAAAAATATGAATAATAAAAAGGAGTAATATTACAACACGTCTTGCAGCTACTAAGCGTATAGATGATTGGAATTCTAGACCCCATTTACAAAATTTAGGTATTTTAAAGTTGATATATAAAAGCTAGATAACCAATCATCGTGCAGCTACAAAGCGCATGGACGAGTGGAATTCTAGCAAAGTGCAAATGATTTCAATAAATTTACAAAAAATAGGACATAGTAGTAAATTTGCCAAGTTTTCATGCCAAGAAGTAAGCAATAAAAACAAAATAAATAAAGCACTGTTTCAACTCCATGGTTAACAAAGGGAGATAGATGTCCAAAAAGAAGCTTTTGTAGACAGTAGGTAGATACCGTCGCCATGTGGCCCCCTGGCTGCTTGATAATTTCTGAAAACGCACGTGTGTTGTTACTGGGGGATTATGCCTATTGTTCAAACGACTTGGTGTTATGTAAAACGATGAGGGTTATGTTGGATACATACCAAAAACATATTCATTTAAACTCAAACGACAAATTGTAAAAATTTGTCTCATTTCGTGTAAAGGCAGCTCTATGCGTTGGCCAATACGATTACCAGCGCGCTGGTGCTCCTTTTGGCAGCAAAATCGCGAAACTGCACATGCGTTCGTGAGTCGTTTAGTGTCTCTCGGTGCGAGCCAATGTGCGAATGGGTTTGCAAATTTTGTGCGTACGTCAAAAGCGCACAAAAAATACGCGGCTCAGACGCCGAGACGGACATAGAAACCAACCAACCTCAACCTTCAACCTCATTAAAAAAAAAAAAATGCACGTTGGTAGACTTATTCCTAAAAAAATATCTTCTGGCCAACCAAATACCAGACTTGTGAAAATTTTATCAATTTTTTTACTCAATTAAATTAATAAACATATCCGAATTACGGATTTTATAAATAACTTATGTAAAATTGATTTATTTGAAGAAAACAACAGCTATTCCAACAAAAAAATGATATTTTCAAATAAACCAAAATTATCGGCCTATCATTTAATTTGTGGGGAGATACAGCTGCTATGCTTAAATTTATTTGTAAAAATACGTTCATTATCCACAATTTAATAACGAGGAATGTGAGATCAAGAAAAAAATAATATGTAAGTGATTCAGTAGTTTACTAATTAAATAATTTATAAATCGCTCACAAGTGTAGAAATTGAAATAAACACTTTTAAAAAATATATATTTTATGTGAATTTTTATGAATAGTTTTCTCAATGATAACATAAAACTCTATTAATTAAAAACATTCTCGGTATTCATATTCAGGCCGCCATCCTGTCAAAATCCAACAAAAAGTAGGCAAAAAATCTTTAAAAAATGCGTGTACTCTCTTCGGCAGTTTGAGGCGTACTAAATCTGGCCCAACGTGTGGACGCTTTGACATTTCGTTCACCTAGCGCCCCTTGACCTTTGTTGAAAAACGATAATATTCATGTTGGATGTTCTTCGTTATTGAGAATTACTAGTTTTAGATTCTTGAAAAAATGGATAGGTTGTGAGCTGTGTGAGCGATATATTGCAAATATTTGTAAACTTTTATTGCCCAATTTGATTGTTCTTAATAAACAATTTGCAAGTTCTAACTGTATTTCGTAATCCTTTTTAATAGTATGATTATCGTGAATAAAAACTTCCGTTATTTTTACTTATAAGATTTTCAGTTGAGACACAATTATAGTTTTTAATTTTATATATTCATAATATATACCAATGTATAATAAAAGAGAGAGTAAAATAACCAAAAATGGTATAAAGTAACATATTGCTACGTTTTAATTAAGGTTTTAAAATAAAAATGTTTATGAGTGCTCATTTTCTTCTCCGTATCACAGTCCCCCCCCTATTTTAATCTTATCTGTGGCCAAATTGAAAACCCAACCTGCCATTTTGTACACAGATAGGTACAAAAGCAATTCCAGAAGTTCATTTATGGCTATCTGATGTCACATTTGAAACAGGAGTGGAATCAGTTCTCCCCCCGGCGTGTTGGAAAAATTGTAATAAATGGCCACCCTAATAATCCGCTGCCGTTAATAACGATCCGTTATATCCGTTATTCGCGTCATCCGTTAAACACATACGAGTATATGGGTAAAAATCTACGTACAGGCAATTCATAAAGGATTTATCATGTCAGATTAATACAAATTATTACGTAAGGCTTTTTTATTTTGAATTCAAACGTAATATTAATGCGTCCAAATGGTCAATTAAGACTTTTGTTTTTAATCAATCCATGAAATTCTAAGAAAATCTATTAAAATAAAATGAGGGGCGAGTTAAAGAAATGTTGCAAAGTAAAACTCTTACGTTATTTTGTTACAATTATTTCAATTTATATCTTAATATATATAATTCCCCTGTACGTTTGATGTCACCGCACTCCTTCTAACGGGTTAACCGATTTACGTGCGGTTTTCAGAGAAATATAGATCTTTACGTGTTCGTAGATATTAAAATCTTCAATGAAATATGTAAAAAAAAAGGAGCAATTCATCAATCTACCAGGGTTGCATTCGAGGAGAATGCATTTGCAAAAAAATGTAAAGATGTTGTTTTTTTTGTGGATAAAAAAGTTTGTTTTTGAATGTTTACAAACAGCATTTGTTTTTTGTGGATCTCAATCAGATTATTTCCGAAAATTCCTTATAATTTCTACCCATTTAATTATTTTTATAAGATTTTTGGTCACACTAAAATAATGTTTTTGACCGGAGTTTGACGTTTGCAAAGATAATGCCATATTTGAAAAATATTTATTTTATGTTTTAGAATTCAACCATAAACAAGTACCTACTTAATTTCAATATTTTTTTAATATCACCAATTTTTAATTTAGGAATTTAATCACAAACAAGTACCTAGATGAAAAGTATTTTTCCAAGATGATAGCAGGCAAGCCAACGTTTGGGCAGGACAACGTCTGTCGGGTCCGCTAGTTTATTATAAAATTTTATTGAACAATCGTAATTTCTGTTGGTATTTTAGGTAGTAAATTCGACTCATTTTCTTGGATTCCGAAGTTTAATTTAGAGAAACGAGAGACAAAATATTTCTAATGATTTGATTATATAATTAAATAAGTATAGTTGGATGTTTCATATTCGTGTTTGAAGTGCTGAAATGTTGTTTTTCTTTTTAATTTACTTGATCCGCAATTTATTGAATTATTTTGTTTTTACTAAAGCTTTATATTAATTTTATTCAAATGAATTTTTTTATAAGTAGTTATGAAATTTAAAATCAAATTTAGTGATTTAAAATAAAACACGGCTCTTAAGGTTTAAATCGAAGTTATATTTTTGTTTATGTAAGATAGAAAAAAACATACAAAGTAAAGGAGTGTTGTGAAAATAGTAAAGATAGTACAATATTTAAAATGTAACCATCTAATTAAGTATTTAATTAGTTTTCTTTCAAATAAGTCGGAAAAATTCTAAAAAAAAACAGGATTGTAGAAATTCATAAATTTACCTTAAGACATTAAAAAAAATACCAATAATTTAAAAACGAACTTCCTCTGTAAATACTAGTATCCTGCATCATTAGAGAGGGTGCAATGTCAAATCAATAAATATCATAAATATATGTATTTCTAAAATATTTTTGTATTCAATGAAAAAAAAAACTTATTAAATAATTATAATGTGATTGTTTTCGTAATTTTTCGAAATCGATATTTATTTAAAAATGTGTTTTTTAATATTCCATACTCTTGGGACAGCACCTGAAGCGTAAGACTGCGTCATGTAACAGAAATGATCAAGAAACGCTGCGATTGGTTTACCAATGCTCTACCAATGCTGTACCCAATGCAATATTAGGTGTGGAAAGGGAATGGTGATGATGATTATTTTTGCCAATTTATGTGTGTGATAGAATAACATCTGTATATCTACATAAAACACACATTTGTATTTCGTAAATATCTTAATAATTCCAAATATTTTTTTTCTAACTTCTTCTAGTTTTAAGATTCTATTAATATAACTGATGGGAAAAATGTACTTCTTTTTTAAATTTATTTCAACAGAGAGGGAAACCATTTTTGAGAAGGGAATATGGAAGTCTAGGCATTTACAGGGCTTATGACCTGTCATTGGCTGGTTTGAGTGGCCACTTTACACACTGTGTAACATTCACCATTCTGCCCATGTTTGAACATCCACATTTCCTCAACTCTTCCATCTGTTGACTTTTGTGAAGTAAAAGAGCTGAAACCTTTATCACGTGGGTGAGATTCATCCGGCTGAACCAAATCACCTACTAGGCAACGCCTGAAAACAATTTTCCAATTTTTATACTTCTTCTTTTACCAGGTAGTAATTCAACAATGTTTGACTATGTCCAAATGCCGGCAGAATGGTGAATGTTACACAGTGTGTAAAGTGGCTACTCAAACCAGCCAATGACAGGTCATAAGCCCTGTAAATGCCTA
>NW_028280242.1:0-86265 GCF_059751315.1 Micrasema longulum | reverse complement strand
AGTTGAAAGTTGCTAGTAATTTTAATTTGAAAGTGGGTTAGAAATTTGAGACTTACGTAAAAGATACTTTAAGAACTTTTTTTAATAGATTCACATATAGTTTATGTGCTTTTGATATTGCGGACTCCATACCCATGAGGCATACTCAAGATTACTGCGAATAAAACTCATATATAGGCATAATATATAACAATTTTCCATTTTTTATAGAATTTAGTTATTCTTTTAAAGAAAACTCAGTAGTTTAAGTAACTTACGAAAAAATGTAATCTATATTATGTTAAAAATTTAGTTTTGTTTCAAAATAAACCCCGTGATCGTTAATAATGTTAACCATACTTAATGGTTTGTCACCAAGAGGGTAGTAAAAAATATTGGGTTAATTTTACGAGTAAAACTGATAGAGTAGCACTTTTTAATTTTTGCTTGCATATCATGTTTATAACACCAACTCAGTAAAGTATGCATATTAGTCTGCAATCAATCAGAATATTCTATTTGATCTGTTTTATAATATATTTAAAGGTCATCAGCGCACAAGAGAGACATACATTTTAATTTATTTGGAAGGTCGTTAATAAAAATTAGAAATAACAATGGACCAAGATGAGACCCTTGAGGAACTCCGGAAGTTGGAGAGTGGGGCAACGACTCATAACCTCTTATCATTACCACTTGACACCTATTTGATACATATGACTGAATCCAACGCAACAGGTCACCATGTAGTAGTAGCTGCTCGATTGTGACCCACTAATGTTAGAGACCTTCTTTATTTACATTTAAATCAAGATTGAAATGTCACTATCTAAATATTTGAGTTGTTCCTTTTTACTTTTTCTTTCTATTCTATCACCTCTCCTCTCCTCTCTTCCTAGTATAGTGTATTTTTTTTTTGTTAATTTTTGTTTTTAATTTTTGTATAAAATTATAAGTGTATTTTTTTTTTGCTAAATTTGTTTTAAATTGTTGTATAAAATTATAAGATTCTGATAAAAGATGTCCATTTACTTGAAATTTTCTCAAACTGAACGGTTTGTGTAGGTAGGAAGAAGTTGCCTTAAGGCAATATGCCAGCCCTAATATGTATACAAATTTTGTAATGTGTATGTAAAGTGTAAAATAAATAAATGGATACCGATATTTTCGATGTTCACATGTTTGTGCATTTTTTTTATTGTTTAATGGAGTAGAATATGGCGACAGTTTTTTTTTACATTTTCCTCTGTAACAATACTAAAAGTAATAATCGAACAGATAAAAACAAAAATAGATCGCTAATATTTATTTCTTTTATAAAACATGTGAATTTTTTATTAAATAAAAACCAGACCAATTTTTTGTTTTGTTTTTTGATCCATATAAAACGGTCTTTAACCTATTATCAACACCTTTGCGGCGAGCTAATCCAATTATCAAAATCGCCATCGTAAACATATATTTCGAAAATAATAATATCATTACTGGCCATTCAAGAAGTCTGGTTATGGAACATGTTGAGCATTATAATAAACTGGAAACTGTGTAGGCACAGAATTTGTGGTAGAAAGATCGCCAAGATAAATATTCTGAACTTTAGATCAAGGCTTTGATTAAATATGTGGAGGTCATAGTCTATTGATCGATGACACACGCGTGTAATGATTTCACATGAAATATAGAGCAATGGCCGATGAAGCGTATCATAATTTTATGTTCAATTCAATACGTTATATTCTGCAAGGCTAACAGTATTGCACATAAAACGTCCGTCTACATAAGAGCAACTTCCTGTAGTACATTCACGCCATGAAGATATGAAGAACAAAGAAACGTGGCCTATAAAGAGATCACTAGTCAGCTCAAGGCAGTTACTCAGTTTCAGCCTGTACTCCAAGTGCCATCACTTCGACTCATCATCACCCTTACTCTCGCGTTCTGTAAGAGTTTCGTATATTTATTCGCCGAGTAATAAATATACCTTGGAACACCGACATTGTCTTACATTGCAGGATCACCACCACACCAAAATTATACAAATATATTTAACAAACAAAATTGAATTCTTAATCCCGGACACAAAGTATAATATAAAATCACTGTGAACTTTATTATAAACATTTTAAGTTTATTCTTTGGCTACGTTTTTTGCATTTCGAACATAAAATATACTGTGCTGGTATATTCCACAAATAAGCTGAAAAGATTTTTTATGTTTTTTTTATATTTAAGGTTCGGTTTAGCCATACGAGTTACGTACAAAACTATGGTGCGCCAGGGGATAACATGGAATATTTAAGAATGCCAAAAATTTAAACCAGGTCAAAGAACTCGAGGAAAACTACAAACATTTTTTTTTTTAAAGACCAAAGTAAGACAGATGTTGAAGAAAATAAGTCGCAATCAGAATGTGAAAATCAGAGCAAGGAAGAAACGCTCTTTTGCATTTCATCAGAAATTTTTATTTTTATTTCTTTTGTTTAGGTTTTACAGGTACATCTTTATTTTTTTTACTGATAAATAATATTTCTTTCGTATAGTGTTGAATTTGATCAAATCCTTTTTGAATAGAATATTTACGGAAATGGGAGGCATCTAACCCCGCATTGACTCTTTCTCATTTTTATGAGAGAATAATGCGATGGTAATAATTGAACGTATGTATGTAGAAAGCAGCTAGCCATAGAAAAGTGAAACTGAGATAATAGCACTTTTATTAAAAGAGTTAATAATCAAACCTACAAAACAGATGGAATGTTTTTGACTTTGACAAATGATAACCAATTAGTTCATTGGTTTTTTTTTATATTACAAACAAGAATCTATTTTATATAAACAAAATTATACAAACAAGAATGTATTTGACCAGTTTAGTTTTAAAGTACCTACCGTAAGATTTTTCTAGTGCTGTGGATGTTTTCGACAAATCGAGTGCCGTTTTTGTGATCAACACTATTTTCAGAAGATGATTATTACAGTTTTTTGTATGAAAGCGGTCTGGCTGTATTCAGCAGAACATAAATTTGACCTTACTGTACCCGATAACATCAACATATCTTTTTTTATTGTTTGTTTTCTGCATAACTGGATTCGATTCTGGACGTTGCTTGTACCATTTTCTCAAAATAACCCCATAAAATTTATATAAGTAGTTAAATCAAACAGGAATTTGTAAAGCCACGTACAAACTTATTTTAAAACGTCAGTCGTGTCATAAAATGATTTATGCGGGAAGATACACAGAAACATAAGTTTATTTATAAAAATGAAAACAGTAAAAAGGGAAATACTGGAATAATGAAAAATTACAGTATAAACTTAATAAGGAATTGAAAAAGGAATATAAAAACAAGGCAAACCGGACGTAGAAGGAAACAAAAAAAACTTGCGTGTTAATTATATTGATTTGAAATGTTAATATTATTATTAATATCTGAAAATAATTAATAGTGATTAATTTTATCGATTGAAAATGTTAATTAAATCAAAATAAATTTAAAGATTAAGTATGCAAATCAAAACAATATTTTTTGGAATTATTATTATTTATGCAAGTCAAGTCAAGTCAGTGTTCAAAGCGTACTTTTTTTAGTATCTAGTTTTAATTTAATTTTGTAATTAACTGGATTTAATTAAAAAATTCATCATAACAAATTTGTATTTATTGAGCCTTAAGAATTATATACTAAATGAGTATATTTTTTTTAATTTGGTATATATGTATTTTTTTAAAGGGTTCCATTACATATTTTTATTATATTGACAAAACCAAAAATTAGTCATGTTACATATATGTATATTGCAGAAGTGTATATACTCTGCTTGTTTGTAGCAGTTTAAATTCATGCAAAAATACGATTAAATGGATTTAACGAATTTCACCTTAAAAAGAAATAAAAGATTTTAGTTACTCTCAATTTCGATTTATTGAGCACACGAAAATACAATAATATCACAAATTAAGCAAAGAATGCTATGAAGTGGATTTAAATACACTTCATAGCATTCTTTTTAAGGACTTGTGACGTATTGCGTGCCCTTATGTAGGTCTATTGGGCACTGGGCGCATAGACAACAACTCTGGTCCCCAAAATAAAATATAAAAAACAAAGCAAACAGCTTCGACATGATCAATTTTGAATATTTGGTATGTAAATTATATTATCTTGCTATAAAATGAAAAATTAATAACAAAAAATACAGATTGCCAATTACGGCATACAGTAGTATCAATAACACGATGTTAATTACTATTGAATTTATGAAAAAAGTTATACGAACTCGTACATATATATTAATGTATTGATTTCCTTAGGGGGCGGAGCCGAATAATTCCTCCGAACAAATATCAATACATCAGAGAAATCCAATCAAGCGATGCAAATTAAATAATGTCATCGGCATTTGGAGTCATTAATAACAATCCAATGAGACTATTTGATTCGGAAAAGAAACCTCCCTAAAAATGTTCGAGATAAATAATAGTCGCTACTGTTAATTAAGCTTCCTTATTTTCGTCCTACTGCTCCATAAATCTTGCTAACACCAGATAATTTGGTAAAGGTACCCTCGCTTTATTAAAGGCTATAAATTATTTAAGTAATGAATAAATTAGATTACATAAGCCTTCTTTTACGTGAGATGGTTGGCATACTGCCGCCCCATCGCTTTAGGCTGACGGGACGTCATCTTGACAGCAATGGTTAACTTGTATGCAGTATAAACTAAATTTGAATTTTTAATTTCATCGGGAAAATAAGTTAAGTTTAAGTACGAACAAAATCGAATAGATTGCTACTGGCTGACATGCCCGAAAGGTGTTCAACAAAATATATTTAAACTAGTTTATTACGCTAATTAAGGAGCTATCATTTAAAACGATTATACGATGTTGAATTCTCGCTACATTTTTTTTTATTCAGTATGAAAATCAATTGTGAGAAAAATGTGTTGTAAAGTCATGTTATGATGAAACGTAATCTACTTTTTCCATAAATTAGTATAATTTATTGCACTTATCATTTTTTATCATTTTATTATTGTTGTTATAAATATTTTATTATTCGGTACATAATTATAAAATAAATAATAAAGTGGAGACCATGGGCAAACAAAAGAAGTGTTGGAAGGCCACAGAATAGATGGGTCGACGACATTGTCTCTATTGCAGGTAAAACTTGGATGATGAAAGCGAGTGATAGGAAGGAATGGGGACGTTTGGAAGAGGCCTTTATCGAGCAGTGGAGAGAATAAGACTGCAGAAGAAGAAGAAGAATTATAAAATATTTATTTAAAACCGACATATTGTAATACAATAAATAGGCTCAAAATACATAATAAATTGTTAGTGACAAGATTCAAGCCGAATTGTCGCTGTAGATCCTTTAGAATTTAAGAAGATCTTTTCATATATTCAAATCAACAAAAAATACGTTGTTTTAAAATATAATAAGTAAGTACTTGAAATCTGTCACATATAATTAGTAGGACCAGGTTGTGGTCCCGTGGCTAGAGTGGCAAACTCACAGATCAAAGGTCCGATGTTCGAACCCAGGTTTACCAAAACTTTGTAACGTGAGTTATTTACAACGTGTTGCAACTGACCCCAAATTTTTCAGTGTGTAAATTATTAGAAGGCAAATACTTTATATTTAATTAAAAATTGTCTTATTATTTTACTCTACAAAAAAACAGGACAACTAGTACAACGAGACAGCAAAAATATGTTGGTAAATGGGAAATTAAAAAAATAAAATATTAAGGCTATCGAGGTGCGCTGTAATTTTTTTACATGTACAGTTGTTATACACCAATAGCTGAAAGGTGTGAATATGGGTTGAATAGGAGTTTTCCTTAAAAGATATTATGGATATTATTTTGCAACAAATAATATATTTTTTAATTGCATCACTCAAATACTCGTAATATTGTCCGGTGCGAACATTATTTTCATCTCGTAAAATCATTGTAAAACATAAAAATGAATATTAAATAACTTATGGCTTCCAGTTTTAAACGACCCCCTACGATTATTTATTAATCCATGGCTCCATAATCCGTGTTTGGCAGATTACTAATCACAGATACTAACTATTCATCAGTTTAGAGGCTCAAGAATGCGCTGTAAAAACCAGAACGCCTTGAATCTGTGCCCAATAAATTATATTAAATAATATCTAGAATCGACAGTCTATAATTACAATTATAATATACTTCAAACGTGCGTACTACGCAACTGTCAAATTATAGGTATCAATTTATTTATGACATAATGGCAGGCAATTGCGAATTATTATCAGTCGTATCGCTTAATTCGTGTGTTTTTATGTTAATTGACGAACAAATCGTGTATTTAGTTTGCAAATCAATTGATTTGTGTTTATTTGGTTATTGTGTATCGTCATTTGTGTTTCGAAAATCGTTTAGTAGGGAAATATCAGGTTTTTATAATATAAATAATAAGGGTCTATGAAATACTGTCACGTAAAAAAAAATTGTACTTAGTAGCATAAAAAATATTTTAAAATGAATAATTATAAATTCCCGTAAAAATGATCGATACGTCACGATTCAGTTTTAAAAAAATAACAGTTTTATTTTAAATGCATGAAAACATTTCTTCACAATATCCGTATAGATTTTGAAAATTCAAGTCCTTTTCCGATGTTTTTATCTGTATTTGTATTTATGTGTATATATGTGATATTTCTCTATTTTCGTTGTTTAAATCTTAAGTTTTTTACAAGTATTTTTACAAGTTCAGGTTATTTCCAATTACAATGGGAAGTTAACAGAATTACAGTAAAAGCGAATTTTCAGTGCGAGAAATCAAATATTCATATTATTATTTTTCAAACATTTTCAATTATAGGCTACTGACGAAATTGGGTACTTTACAAATATATTAATTTATTTTATATTCAGTTGAAGTTAACGGAACTCTTTTTAATCGCCTTCAAATTAAAATCAAACTTTCCAAACAATAATGTGTATATTTTTATGATTTATTATTTAAAATATGTTCAGTTACATTTGACCAACGATAATACTTATACAAATATTAATTTTGATTTTCGTTTAAAAAACAAATTTTACTTGAGAGACAATTTAAGAAAACACTGTTACCTTGCCATTGTAATTGGAGCCTTGGATCAATGTATGACCATCGAAAATCTGTAATTGAACATGTTTAAAAACATATTTTAGATAAATATTATATTTTTCATACAGAAAATTTAATTGTACTTTATAGACGGTTGATGATAACTTAACTTCCTTTTTTTATACGGGCTCTGGGTTTTATGTAAATTTTTTTTTTCTTTCTCTCCCCCCTCCATTTTCTTTATTTTTTACCTCCTCCTTTATTCAATTATTTCAAAAAAAAATACTTTTAAAACAATGTTTTGTTTTATAAAGAAAATATTATAATATACCTACAATATGTTCATATACCACCGATTTTCTCAAACTGAACGGTTTGGGTGGTAGGAAGAAATTGCTTTAAGGCAATATACCTGCCCTTATGCACATGTATGTATGTTAACTGTATATGTACGTAAAGTGTTTAAATAAATACGTTTAATCTCAAGGCGGTAAGCATTTAGTTAATTACATTGAACAATGCATATTTACCAAGTAAATGTTAACTTATGATTTATTTTCAAATATAAAACGTCTGCAAAATAAATCGAAAACAATGGCTTTTTGTAAAATATATATTTTTAATTTAAATAAAGTAAATTAACAATCCATGTAGATATACAAATATGTTAACAATACAAAATATACTTATATGCCAAAAGTTCAAATCAAGTAAAATGGAACAGTACATTACTTTAAAAAATATATGTTAGAATATGATAATATCAATAGAATCTGGATGTTAGAATCGCTAATAATATTAGCAATCGGTTATTTATTAATTTATTTAAAGAAAACAACATCCATTACGACGAAAAATTACAGTATTTACCAATAAACCAAAATCATACGCCAAATATAATAATTTATTATTTGTTTATGGACTTATCAAACTTAGCCAATTTTATACTTATTATTTTTATGCATCGTATTATCAGTGGATTTATCTTAGTTTTGTTATTTTGAAATTACTCCACCTATGACGTCACAAATTCTAGTCGAAGAGTTCTGCTGATTGGTAAATCGGCTTTCGGGGAACCGGAAACTAATCACAACCCCCTACCATTGATTAATTCTTAATGTGACGTCGTTCAAAGCAGTAAACTTTACCTTTCACGTAACAAAAATTATCCATATGAGCAGAAATTGGAGTGCATTGTACATATGCAGTGCCCTAAGCATTACTAGGTGTGTACCTGTAGGAGTATGGTGATGGTGGTACTCTCATACAATTTGTTTTATTAGTAGGAGCAAAATTAAGTATTTTCCTCCTTACATTTAAAAGGCACAAATTGCCGAATATTTGAATAAAATTAAAATAAAATAAAATGTAGATTACATCACTTAAGATTAATGTAATGAACTTTAACGAAACACAATAACACTTAAAACATGAATATCAACAACGCCTTTATGAAAATAAATAAAATATTATGATTTTTCGAAACTCGTTCGCAAAATGTCTTCGGGCGAACTACGACAGTTCAAGGAAATTCGTTTTTGTTGATTATTATTATGTAATCATTATTTTTAAAAAGCTCTCCTGTAATTGAATTTTGACAGCCTTGGTAATTGTTATTACTGAATATTATACAAAATTTGGCATGACAAGGGACTAAAAAGAATTTTTATGCTATTTACTTTTATTTGATATTGCAAATTGCAAATTGCAAATTACACACCGGTTACCGTTATTTATTTATTAATTTCAATTAGCCACAGCAAAAAATAAAAAGAAATGTATGAAAAATTAAATACTCGTATTTTATGTTACTTCTTTGTAGATATAACGACTCCACTACACGTTCCGAAGTACCTAATAAGTGTTATATTTTTTGTACATACCCAATTAAAATTTTAGTTTAGTAAAAAAGAATTTTAGAAAGACATAAGAAAAATGAAACTTTTCAATAATTTATTTTATTTATCAGTTCAAATTAAAGGGAAAATTTAATGTTTCTTAACAAACAAACCGCGAAAATAATAAAACATGGATTTTTTTTAAACTTTCAATGTAGTATTGTCAATTTGTGATTAATCGAATATGTATGTACACACGGTCACTACATTAATTTATTTTAGTTTCCATGTATGACAGTGGAGGAATACAGTGTTAGTTCCAAATTGATGACGGTTTTCACAAAGTTTAATACCTACAAAAAATCCAAAATGTGTTTTTTGACGGACATCAATTCTTTCATATGATAGCTATCAATCGATAAAATAATTTTTGTTCAGAACGATATATGTTTGAAATTGCAGCGAGTTGAATTGGATTGAATTATCGTTTAATTGAGTAATAATAGAAATATATTTCAGAAATAACATATATATAACATAGGCATATGTAGGCAAACATAACAGTCAGAATGATTTCATTTTTTACAAAAGAAAACTTATATGTTATATTCTAACACAAATTAACATTTCTATACATTTAATAAATCAAATATCAAGATGTATAATTTTTCTGAAAATTCGGAAAGTGTAGATTATTTTAAAGAATAATTCCACTTCTTCTATAATATTAATTTCCAGTAGGAGTGTACGTTAGGATTTAAAATTTCTGCAAAACGATTTTTTGTTTTTATTAAAATCCAAGTAGTTATTTTTTCATCATAAAAAAACTTTTTGTTGAACATTTTGCGTTTTGTATTTATTTCGCTTTGTGAAAACGGTCATCGGGATCAGTCAATTGGGACCGCGCCCTTACTTCCCGAATCACGAATCAAAAGGAAGAGGACCATAGTAAAACAAACAAAATAAACAACTACACAAAATCAGCTACATCTTCATCTGCACTCAACCAGCGAATTAAATTCTGTAAGCGTGCAATTGATGTCGAAAGCTCCTTTGTATGGAATGCTTTCCCAGAAGTAGTTCGTAACTCTGAGAATGAAGTTATATTTTAGAAAAAAAACAAAATAAATAGTTTGAAAAATATAGTTTTACTAAAAACATTGATTCAAATTTTCAATCAAACAGATTTGACTAGAAGTTGGCGTATTTTCTTGCAAATATACACACTTTTCATACAAATATACACACTTTCGTACATATATATCGACACTAGTTTATACCGTCTCAGTAAATACCGATGAAGATAGTCGTTCATAAACAAAATTCAAAGTTTCTTCGTCGGTAACCGGTAATTGAACATGTTTAGAAAACAAATTGTAAATATATTCTATTTTTCATACAAAAACTTAATTTTACTTTTTAGATAAAATTGAAGATAAATTTCAACTTCCCATCAGAATACGTACCCTGAAAAGTAATTTACCATGTGTATTCTAAAACAAAGTATGTAATACGTATCTCGAAGCCTTTTCTGTTGAGTGAAAATATTGTAAACTCCAGTGCAGGCAGTTTAATGATCGAACGATGCAATTTCGGTAATTGGGAACTTGTGAAATGTAACGAAATTGGTGTGGAGAATCAGATTTCCGCATCCTCTGGTGAGGGGTGGCGGTCTGGGTCGTGGCGGGTAGAGGGGGTGTTTGCAGGCCGGCAGGCTAGGGGCCTACCGACCAGCAGGCCAGAAGGCCGGCAGAATGGGCAAACAGAAGACTGACTCGAGACATGAGCTCATCTCCGCCGTTTATTGCGAACAATTTACCATTTAATAATGCTACCGTCCACCGCCTTCGCGACGTTCTGATCGATCGACAATTTAAAAAATTAAAAAAATAATTTTCACAAAAAAAATTGGTGAAATAGTGAATAATACACAGTTGTGTAAAGTGATCACTTTAACCACCTAATAGCAGTCCTTCTCTAAGATGTTCTGCATGTCGGTTGTACTTATATATTATATCTACTCAATATAATTTATTTACAAAACTGTTTTTCTTCTCACAAAAAAATACGAAATATGTGTATTTGTTATATTTATTTCAAATAAAATTTCAACGAGATTTCGGTATTGTGGTAGAGTCACGGATTCAAGGATCAGAAGCCTGAGGTTCGAACCCCGGTCTACCACAACCTGATACTCATGATTTAATATTTAGTATTTACGAAAATGCCTCCTAAAATTTAAATACTTGGATAATCATAATTAATAGTCGATATTATTAAATTTGTTTTATAACCCTAGGGGTATGGTTGGGATCCATATTAAAATTTACTGTTATTTGTGTGGTAGGTATTTGTCCGGTACCGGTAAGGGCTAGTATGAAGGTAACAAAAATCTCAATATTATAATATTAGAAATTGAATGTTACAACCAGAATTATCTTCTTAAAAAAAAAAAAAAAAATCTAAAAAAAATAATTTATATATACTTCATTTTATTATCTTTAAATCGTTGTTTTTTTTTCGTTCAATACTTAATCTTTTTATGAAAATCGAGGCCCCAAAGTTTAGACTAAATTTGAAATGGCTTAATTTGCCGGTCGAAAAGTGGTTAGATTTTAGTTATCTAAAATTTTAAACAATATTTTATTAATTAATAAAAAATACTGTTTTTCTAATTTATGTTTTTATTTTATAATTATTGCACGATTTTTTTAAAACATTCGTTTTAAAATGGAAAAATGGTATGATTTTCTCATTTTTCATTCGTTTTACTGGACTCAAGCCTTAAGATATTTTATCGGTGGCATGACTTATAGCGTCAAATATTAGAACAGCATTGATGAAAGAAGCCAAAAAACGTTTTACATAGAGAAGGATGAAAAAGGTCTACGTTCAGGAGTTGACGACTATAGGCTGAAAAAGAAGAAGAAGAAGTGATTGGTTGGCACTGTATTATATTTAAAGATAATCAAACTTTCAAAATCGGGATTGAAAGTTACAGGTGATATTAATAAACATCATTTTCGTTGTTAACTAGGGTCAAGAATCGGCATTTGACAAATAACATTTTTCAGCTGTTTGAAGATTCTGAATATTAATTTACAAAATGGTATCACCTCAAGATATTTTTTATTTGGTGTCAAAAGAAACTGGATCTATCTATCTTTTCTTAAATCTACAGCCAATAAACTACTAGTCAAGTCACACCAGTCTACATACAATACAAGACTTGATATATCTCTGTATTTTTTTTTTTAAATAATGAAGTTGTATTTTGTAATCTGTAAATGGATATTTTCACACTGGATTTGGAAAGTAAATTTGTACAAATATGCTGGATTTTGATATAAAAAATATTTATCCTTGCCACGCGAAGAATGAATGTGACGCCAATACAGCAATTAATATGTATAGGAGTGAGTACGAAGATAGAACTCATAACAAAAAAGACAGAGACGCTGTTTTGTGGCCGGTGTTTGTGAGAAAAGAGTCGTTTATTGACAGTGATGAGGGATGTGCGCACGCACGTAAAATGACGTATTTATGATTTTTAATAATTTATTATCATGGCAAAATTATATGTTTATTTTTATAAACTACGGAAAAGGAAGAACTAAACAGTATGTCTAGATAAATAGGTGCGAAAGTTTTTATGATCACTGTTATCAATATGTTTCTTTTTTGGGTGCTACATACTACAAATACGAATAGAAATGGGCCTACTATCGACTGCGACACGGTACAAATTACTAGTACTTAAACACATACTTTTTTCTACAAAACACTCAGTTTCCCTTTAGATGGCTCCTGCAATGGTAGCCGAAACGTCGGAACAAATCCAACACACACAGTATGTCAAGGTGGTTTTTTTTTTATATTTGAACTTCAGAATATTCCGTCTTTTGCTTGTGATAACACGATGTTACATCACCGCGTATAAAGGAATTATTTACCAATCTGTTTTCTCTGTCATTATAAAATCAATTTCTATGTACAAAGATATGGAATATGTTAACTTGTTTTATGTTAGTTATAATTGTTTAGTGAAAGTTGTGTTGTGGTCCTGTGGCTAGTGTCTCGGACTCACGGACCAAAGTTCCGTGGTTCGAATCCTACTCTACCCCAACTTGATTCCATTTTATAATAGTGAGTTATTTACAACTCGTTGAAAATGGACCTCAAAATGAAATATTTGGGTAAATCATAAGAACGCAAATATTTCTTTTTTAAAAGTCTGATAACAAAAAAAAACTTTTTAAAACAGCTACAGTATTTATGTTCAAAATATTAACAGCGTCGATGTTTAAACTGCTGATTCAACGGTTGAATACTCTGGTACGAATACGTTTTGCTCGCTCTCATGATTGCAAAGATACGCGATGCGATGTAATTTTATTATGCAAATGCCGCATTAAGGTGTTACCAGACATAATCGATCATACCATTAATGGCGGGAAGATGGACAGCCAGCTACCTACTGCCCATCTACTATATTACACGCCTAACAGTACCTATTTGCGGGGTACTTGAAAATATAATATTTTAAATATGTTCCTGGTCTCTTAAATATATATGCCGACCCTCACGTATAAGAATGAATTATGAACTTGGAAAAAACAAGGTTAAATGCTGTCGAAATGCGATCTCTCAAGTAAATACGAGGGTTAATTAAACACTCGTGCCTCTTTTTTTCTTGTCTTTTTGAATTGTCAAGAAATTAAAATGCAATTGCATAAGATTTACAAATTGCAACAGGGATGGAAAACATTTTATAGAGCGTATGAGCTGTCATTGGCTGGTTTAAACCAGCCAATGCATGTGCCACTTAAGTGGCCACTTTACATACTGTGTCAAATTTACTATTTTGCCAATGTTTGAATCCATATTTCTTTCATTCTTCCATCTGTTGATTTTAGTTCAGTTTAAGAGCTGCCTGTATACAGGCGTTGCCTAGTATGTGAAATAATTCGATCAGATGAATCTCTTCACAACAAGAAAGGATTCAGCTCTTTATTAAAAATTTAAATTTAAATTAACTTCACTAAAATCAACAGATGTGCTTTAAACTTTTTAAGGGATGTGACGTATTAGACAGAATTTATTGTGCATCCCTGCTTCAAAAGATTAACCATAATCACACCTTCTGCATATCAAAACACTGTCGCACATAATTTTCCCTGCCGATCGCACAGTTTGTGCAGATTGCACAGGGTGAAAATGCGACACAATTCATCATTCCACGAATGATATCATCGACTAGCCGAATGTTCTGGGGAGGTTTTGCAGTCAACGACCTGCCACTTCGCTTTTCATGTTTGTTTGTCCTTCAGCTGCGTTACAGCGACAAATCCATCGTTTAACAGTACTGACATCCACGTTTGCATCACTGTACACATTTTCCAGTCTTTCATGAATGCGAATGGGCGTTCCATCTTCAGCATTCAACATTTCAATCACATAACGCTGCCTAATACGAAGATTGATGTGGGCTATTTTGCAATCTATTGCAGTGCTGCCACGCAGGAAGTTCCTATTGCTGTAGATAGTAGAAAAAGGTTTGAGGAATAGAGTCAAATTCAAACTTTTCACGTAACTAACTTTATTTAAGAAAAAAAAAAGGAGGAACTACTTTTTGACTGACCCTCGTAATTATGCGGAAAACTATGAATGATAGGTGTATAAGGCTGAGGCAAACATTTTCGATACAATCAAGAAAGGAGCGCTGCGATGGTTTGGACATGTAGAGCGAATGAACACAGTGAAAGAACTGCTAATAGGATTTACGATGCGAATATTGATGTATACAAAAAACGAGCAAACCGAGAAAGGCATAGCTTCACCAAATTAAAACATACTTCATAATGGACATTTCAAAAGTCGGAATAATCGGCGTGCGTGCATTGTAAGAAGTGTGAGTGTAGAGGATGCGAGATGTGTATGCAAAAACATTGTTATTTGGCATTTCATCCTCTCTGCCTACCCCACGGGGAAAAGTCGTGATAGATTGTGTAGATATGTTCTCACATCCAGAGATTCGAAGCAAATCCTTAAGGTAGCTCGAATAAACGGGATTTATCACCAATTACAGAATTCTCGCAAAAAGAACTGGTAGCTTATAGGTAATTGATAACTTCAATACCAATAAAATATAATGAAAGCTCCCGATAATTATAAGAAATATATTGTTTTAATAAAAACTATTTATTTAAAAAAATATTGATACCGCAAGGACACGTTAATTGAAAAGTAACTTTCATTTTACTTATTAAAATAAGTGTATTAAATATATTTTTTTACTTATAAAAGACAAAACGCCGGGTCATAATAATTACCGAAATTGGATGGTTCTGGGTTTGATTCCCGGTCAGAACAAAAAAAACAAAAAGGGATTTTTTTCAAGCCTGGGTGTTTTGTACTGTAATTCACCACTATATGGGGCCTCCTAGCCTGTTGTGGTACAAAAAAAATAAATTAAGAAGCTGATGATAAATACGTTTTTATTTATTTAATTAATCGGTTTCCTCTTTCTCCTTTTTTTATTTTCTAATCCTTCCCTGTGTTTTTACCTTTTTTAGCTCCTGGTAATTTTGTATGACAGTGTCGGTTCAATTAAATTATGTAAAAAGGAGTTTTTTAATGTGAATAAAACCACATAAAATGTTCAACGTATACGGTATTTTAGCCTCCCTTTTGCACAGCAAAGGATGCGGTAAGATGTAACGTGACGAGAACCTTTAGATAAAATTACAATCTCTAAATCTCAATGAGTTCCGATCATAACAAGCTAATGAATGAATTTTGATGAGCACTTTAACGAATTTACAACCGTGCGTGTCCTGAGACAGTAAAACTCACCCCGGCTTTTGTTTTTTTCCATCTTAAGGTCTGATTCCCGTTAAGAGTAAGGTGCTATAAAGTTTCATTTGTTTATTTATTGTCTGCCTCGTGCAGAAGTGGTAAGCGTATTTGATTTCCATGCATGAGGTTCCGAGATCGAGTTCTGTGTCTTTTTTTATTTGTTAATAGACTATTAAGCTAAGCCGAAATTTTGTTTTTATTAATTTTTATATATCGTATTATCAGTTCTATGATTGTTTAAAGTTTTGTATTTCTAAAATAACTCCGCGTGTGACGTCATCTGTCAGTTCTCCCGATTTGTTCTTTACGGTAAGCTAACCGGATATCTTTACAGCTCTCATTTCATTGGTTGGTTCATATGAACCAGTGACATCATTCAAAGAAGTGCGTGTAATATTTTTAATATTTTTTTCGTACATTTTCAAGAAACTTTGCCGAAGAATTTAATGCTTTATTTTTTACAGCTCGCAAGAAAACATTTTTTGTATCCAATTTCCTGTAGTGCTGATGTTCCCCATTCTACCGTGTTTAATACTTTAACCCCAGATATCTCTTGTTTTTGTTTTTGTCAGAAAACACATTTATTCACTTATGTCTTCAATTGCATTATATTGTATTGACTTCTTCACATATTTTTAATTGTGAAAAAATATTTTTTTACAAATAAATAAAAAAAAATTACAAAATTATTAATCTTATGGAGATAATTTTTTTTTATAAAATATTTACAAAAATAATATAAATACTAAAAGTCCTGCTGAATTGCAATTTGTCAGAAAGTATATTTATACACATTTTACATAATTTACAATACAAACTTTACAATATTAATTTAGGTAAGTACGTTATTTTATTATGGTTCACAAATAATTTTTAAAAATACATACGACATTGGTATAATAATCACATTTTGTTCTTTTTAAATATTGTTCATCAATTATATGAGAACACAACATGCACAAATAAGTTTTTTTTTAATTTTTAATACATATATTTTTTTAATTGACTTGTTTAATTAAATTCTATTAATATTATGAAAGTTATGACGACAAATTATACTAACAGGTTATTACAAATTATTTTACCTAACTAACATCAGGGAATGTTTTACTTTGTACATTGCGTTACAGTTCTCCTATAATTATTTCATGTATCGTAAAATATATCAAAATTTGCATTACTTTCTACATAATTATATAATCAATGTTATGTACAATATACTGCCACATGCAAATATAAGGTAAAGGAATTAAATAATATGAACCGAGTCGTGGTGCTGTGGCTAGTGTCACGAAACTCACAAATGGTTCGAGGTTCAAACCCCACTCTACCACAACTTTATTCCCGCTTTCTTTTTTTTATAAAAAAGAGTTCTTAGGTTCTTGTGATTTACCCAAATATTTCAATTTTGGGGGGCATTTTTAAAGAGTTGTAAATAATTCACTTTTAGAAAATGGGAATCGTTGTGGTAGAGTGGGGTTCGAACCACGGACCTTGATCCGAGTCCGAGACACTATCCACGAGACCACAACCCGGTTAAACTAATAGTGAGTTATTTACAACTAGTTGGAAATGGCGCTTAAAATTTAAATATTTTGGTACGTCATAAGAAAGCAAATTATTTTTTTTTAAATAATAAAAAAAAAAAACCTTTAATTTTCTTGATTTTATATAGACAAAAATTAACATATTTTGCCTGAAATTACTATTGTTATTTTGAAAGCATCGCTGAATTTTTAACAAAAATACACATGCTTTTTAAAGTTTTTTTTTTCTCTTGACCATTGACATATTATTAATAAATAGACATGCTTTTTAAAATAAAATATTTTAAAAAGTAGTTATACGAAAACGTACCCATAGTTACTATGTTTGTTCGTTTATACCAGGGATGCATTGAAATATCATGCATGTTGTACCAACAATTTGAGGATAATGGAGAAATTTTAACGTTAACAATCAACATTCGTTTTTGGTGGATCCCAATCAGATTCTTTCCTAAAATTCTTTATAATTTCGACCCGTTTATTTCTTTTCATTGGATTTTGGGGAATGCAAAAAGAATATTAATTTTTAATTTAATGTAATGTACAAATGTTTATTTTTAAAAACAGATTCATAATAGTGCAACCCAGTGACTGAGAAGAGCTTCGCAATTGCGCCGCTAGGCGTAGATTGACGTTTACAAAAAATAATATTTATATTTGAATATTAATTGTTTTAAGCCTTGTTAATCACTCCAGGCAGTTTTCAGCCAATACAAGACTTTCTAGTCATTCTTCCGATGCCGCACAAGCCACTTGCTAGTAAATCAATACAGTTTGTGGCGCAACTGTCGGCGGCGTGTGCCCAGCCACGCCGTGCCGGCCGGCGTTCTTCTAGACGAACCGCCAATTTATCCGTTTCCATTCGAAATCGCTGTCACACTGCTCTCTGTGTTTTTGCACTTTTCCTTCGAAATACCGAGTTGTTGCGTACCGAATCGTAATTCTACGAAAAAACTACATCGTTTTCCGAAACGATATCCACATTTATTTAAAGAACGGATCAATCGTGTTCAAAGTCCCAAATTTATGAATTTATCCGATGACAAGATTAATCGACGTTGTTTTGTATGCATTAAACACTTCAACGCATTCAACTTTAGCCAATACAATGACATCCAGCTTTTATTGTGCTCTGTGCCTACCATTGGATTGCCAGGTAAATTACATGATATTTCATACATAATTATTTCAAGAATTTGTCTCATGTTGCACGTTTATTCGTCCCGTTTGCCTGCCCTGCAAATTTATAACTCATAGGGAAAGCATACTTTTATTAATCTGGACCCATTTTACAATTAAAGTTATTAGTATTTCTGCAAGAAAAATATATGTACGACTTAGGTTAGCTTTCCACTGTAATTGCACCTTATTTATCTGTCTTGTGTCTATACAATTGCAAGTCTGCTTTTGGAATGTGGTGTTTGTGATTTGTCTTACAGTTTTGCTATATCGTTCCATATTTTTTGTCTCAATCGGAGTTTATATTGTTTTTACAGTTGATTAATCGGGTTATAATGTATGTACAAAGTTGGCGTAGTGCCTTTTCCTGCAACTTCCGACATTTTTATTTGGTCATTATTTACAAACAATTACTAGGGTGGCATGGTGTGTATACAATTGTAAGGATGTGCTTTTACAATGTGGTGTTGGTAATTTGTATTTTTTTTACAGGGTTTAACAAGTCACCATCCAAAGAAAATAGTTTTCATTATTTACTTGGTGAACAGAGTTCGGGTATGTATTTCTATAATTTTCACATTTCCTTACACCCCTTCTTTCAGACTTATGTTCTATCTCAGTTATTATATTATCGTTAATGCTTTCTACACGTCCTAACCATCTCAGCTTATTCTTTTCTATTCGTTCAAGCCTTACTCGATCTTTCAAGGTTTTTCCTGAAATTCTTGCATTATGTTATCTGGTATGATGTTCATTTTATTTTTATTGTGAATTACAGTCGGCGTAGCTGTTACTGAAGAACTCCCCTGTGCACTCCCGGAAGGCGTTGCCAGTTGCAGTGGTACGACTTTCATCCAACCTATTTCTGGTTTGTAGTAATATTTTTTTATTTTTGTAATAAAAATTTACAGACATACATATTTATATATAAGAGAAAGAGAAACATCTTTGTTTCTTTGTTAAAAAGAAAAAAATAAGAAAAAATACATATAAATTCAGGAGAGTTCAGCGTGTGTAAGAGTTAATGGGAGATTTACATCTTGGTTTGCGATCTCAAAAGGCATGAAACAGGGATGTGTAATGTCACTATGGTTGTTTAATCTATACATGGACAACTGTATGAAAGAGATAGAATGTATGGGTATTGGAGCAAAAACTGATAATTTTTCAGTCAGCTGCTTGTTGTATGTTGATGATGCAGTTCTGTTAGCAAGCAGCAACGAGGATTTGCAACAAATAGTCTCTAGAATGTATGATGTATGCCTGGAGAGCCAATTGGCGATGAACCAAACTAAGTCAAAAGTGATGATATTTGAACGTAGTTATACAGAAAGCAGCCAGCCATAGAAAAGTGAAACTGAGATAATAGCCATTTTGTGAAAAGGGTGAATTATAAAATCTACACAACAGTTGGAATGTTTTTGACTAACAAATGATAACAATGAATACATAAGTTTTTTTAAATATTACAAACAAGAATCTTATTATGTATTTGACAAGTTTAAATGATTTTTATAGTACCATAAGATTTTTCTAGTTTTGTGGGTGTTTTCTGCAAATTTACAAATGCCGTTTTTGTGATCGACAAAGACTACAGCGTCTGAGCGTGGGCCATTCCTTTTTTAATTATTAAAAAGTTTATAGCACATTTATATCGTATGACATGACCATGAAAGTGACCCTCTCAGTTGAAACAAATTTCTGACCCATAATTTTCTCCAGCAAATCGGCATATTAAAGCTGTTTGTATTTTCGAAGAACTTAAAATGTATACATACAGTTACTTGTCCGACTCATTGACACATTGTCACATATTACTAATTAATAATGTTTTTAGATATCAACGCTGATGACATATCAGGCCCACTGCGTATTTCTGGTCTGAGTGCACTCCAGCAGAGTAATGTAGTCCAGTAGTCAATGTTAATATTTAGATTTTTCAATCACTTATATGATATTTGAGGAAAATAATTGTATTCTGTGCTTTCCCCGCTATTATACCCGACCCAGTGATTACGAAAATATTGATGTACTTCGTTGAATAACTAATTGAATATTTTAACTTTAATATAATAACTCCTATCTAGTGAGGTCCCAATATCACCGGAAAACCCCTTAATTAAGAATATAAACAAATAAGTAAAGAGCCATAAAACATAAAAATAATTTACCATGGAACCTAATGTTTGTCAATTAGGATGTTTGAATATTAAAAAAATAATTTGTTAATTTATTATAATGGGTACCCACAGTAATGGGAAATTAAAATGTTTTAGCTGTTCATTAGGTATTAATTATTACTCTACAAAAAAAACGTAATTATTATTATACAAACTCTATTCTACAAACTATTCTACAAACAAAACGTAATTGTGGTAAATGAGGTATATCAGCTCGATATTGATCCAAGAATACTTCAGAAAAAGTTTCTTCGATTTCTTCCTTAAGAGTCATATAAACTATCATCACATCACTTAGAAGTTGATCGTTATTGTCTAATTCACTTTCGGAATAGGTTGAGCTGCTAAGTCTCCAAGTTTCTCGGTGAGGTACTATTATTTCTATATCACTTTCACTATCCGTTATCATTTTGAATGATATATTTTGTAAATTTATTCACAATAAAAAGGACGCTTTGCAGAGTTAAATTGTTTGTTAGAGTAACAAAGTAAGATTAAATATATACATATATAAATGTAAAAAATATGTAATTTACCACAGCTGTTTGTAATTTCGGCAACTGTTGTCTATCTCGCTCAATCCATTATGCGTGAACTAGCTATTAGTGAAACGGAATATTTTTCTTGGAAGAAATATCAATTTGTGAGACAGTTGCACAAAAACTTTTTTTATTTTTTATTATATTATTACAACTACCAAGAAATAACATAACTTCTTAGTACATTTACCAGTTATCTTTAAGTTTCAATCTAAATAACTCCCTACAAACATTTGGACATACTCTTAAAATATTGTTGATTAAAAAACTTGCATAAAAAAATTAAAGTGTTTTTAAACATTACCTAGGAGGTGAAATAATTTATCTAGATGAAACTCACCGACATCAATAAAGGTTTGATGCCGCCCGTCAATTAAAAAATGCGTTTGTAGTGTCTAGAGGCGATTATTGTAATGGTATCTATGCAGGTCTACCAATGAACAAAATGACTCGCCTACAATCTGTATTGAATACCGCAGCGAGACTTATTTTCGGAATCTCTAAGTTCAGTCATATCACTCCACTACTTCAGGAACTACACTGGCTACGTTTTCCACAGAGGGTGGAATACAAACTCTGTTGGCTTATGTATATGTCACTGCACAACTCTGCTGTAAATAAAATAAATATCCTGAAACAGGAAACCTGTGAATTGTACCTTCGGGGTGGTACTGAATATAAAGTTCACGGGTTTGAAATTGAAGGCCATGAAATCGTACAAATGTTTGATGTGCCACATCTTTTGAAGGGATTTAGAAATAATATGCTAGTAAAAGATGTACATTTTATTCAAAATTCTGTATCAAAAATAGCAAAGTGGTCCCATATTGTACAATCATACACATACGATCAAGCAAGAGGGGAAGACTTTTTCCAAATGCACAAATTAACAGATTGTCATATTTTCCCTGATAAACTTAGAAAAATGAAGGTCAAGGTTGGTGTTCAGCAGGACAGTAGGAACTACCATGAAATCTTTGGCAGATACTGTGGATGATATTGACGATGGGGCATCGCAGACTGCTGATCTTGTCTTATTTATAAATAAACTTATCGACAGTTTAAATGGCAGTTCTCTCAATGCTGATAGTATTATTTGTAAATACCGTTGTGGAGTCAGATTAACATCTCCCTACTGGAAATTTTGGCAGGAAGCTATTTCCATCTTAAAATCAGTAAAATTTGTAGATTCCTAAAACCAAAAAATATCAATACCACCTACAGTGCGTAACTGGATTACAACTCTGGAAGCAATATCATATTTGAGTAATAAATTACTTACATGTTATAAATTTACTTTTGTGCTTCCACGTAACCTTAACCAAGACCCCATTGAAAACTTTTTTGGCATGGCAAGAAGTCAGGGTGCACGTAACATTAACCCCTCTAGTTCAAATTTTATAGATGCTTTTAAGTCGCTTCTCATATCAAACTTATCTCATACTCGCTCCATTGGAGCAAATTGTGAAAATGATGACGGTGAAATTTTAGATTCATTAAAACTTTTTTTAACATCGGACATCGAAGTCACTCCTTACCAACAAGTTCTTCAAGACAGAAAAGTAGTCAATATGTTGCGGTTTGTAAATATATAGCTGGTTATGTGGCAAAACGGGCTCTATCTAAATTTGGATCTTGTTGTGAATGTAGACTGGATCTTAAATCTAAAATACAGTTACCGGGGCATAGTTTAATAACTTCTAGGGCATGTGGTCCAAATACTTTAATCCACCCAACAATCAAAATCTATAAAGTTTTTAATACCATTGTCAATCACTGCAAAAATAATTTACCGATTATTTGCCATAAGTTTCATGTTATGTCGAGTTTGAAGGAAATAGTACTATCTAAATTAAATCCAGCATGTTTATCTTCCAGCACATAGAGGCCATCTTTTTGATTTTATTGTTAACTTAGTATTACGATTATATATTTTTTCTTGGTGTAAACAAATGAACTTTCTATTAACTGGGCGAAAAAAATTAGAGTCTTGCATTGTTGATCCTCTCAAATTACAAGCTAGAAAGTCTTATAATAAAAGACTTAAGAATAAGAAGCGCAGACAATAAAGTAGATACATGCATACCCTTTTCTTCTTACCTGCCATATAAGCACTTCATTTCATTACTTAATAAGCTTATAAGTGCTTCCTTCTTGTTTTATTCCTAAGCAGCAGCCTAGAAATGTCAATGTGAAATAAAATAAATTATCCACCATTAATAATATTCTTTTGTTTCAGAATGGTGATTGTTGATGCCATGGCTCTTAATCTGCACGAAGAAAATATTTTTCATCCAGGAATAGCAGGGATCCAATGCTGATCACAATGCTGCACAATTTTTAAATAATACTCAATTGTAATTTTTGATAATCCAATATACTAACCACACATGTATATAATATTATTTTACAAGTGTCAGTTTTCTTTCTCGATTCTTTCTGACGTATATAATAGAATCGAGCGATTTATTTTAACAGTAAAATAAAACTATTAAAAATGTTTTTAAAATTTTTTATTTATGTATTCCTATTCCATAATAAATTTATTGTGCAATATCAATATAAAATTGTTTTTTTTAAATACAAGACAGAAAGATTAAATTGCGTGCTAATACTTGTATTTAATTAAGCAATTTTGTATTGATATTGTACAATAAATATCAATATATAATGCAACGCAGTGATTTGAATTTTCGCGCCATCGTCAAGCTTCTTGTATGCCACACTAGAAAGCGCTGCGATCGACGCCAAAAGTACTTAGATATAGTACCATAGTTTCCTGTCTAAATATATCTGTAGTCTGTGAATCACTCAAGAACAAATTGTGGCGGGTCGACAACGACGGCACGAGCCGAACATTGCCGAACGCCGACGTAGAGCGTACGAACGGGCCAAACCGGCCGAGAGAAAACTACCGGATTCCGACCTCACCGCACGCGTCTTCGAGGCACAAAATTACCGCCAATTTAGATTTACCAACTTCATTTTATTTTGCCTAATATAGTTATTAGAATCCTTCTTTCAATGTGTTAGCTTCAGTAGTTTAGTTTCGTGAATAAATCTTTGTGTAAAACGTAAGTACCCTGTTTTACTTGCTCTCATTCTGTGCACCCACATAACTTTGTACATCACAAAATTAGGCCACCAACTAGGTGCCTACATAAAGGTGGTAACAACACCACTAAAGTGGTATACCCCGACGTTTGAACACGAAAACACAACATTAAACAATCAATCACGGTGACCCCATTCAAATTCCATAAAAATTGCGCAAAATTTCAGACAGAAATATCTTCGCTTGACAAAATTGTACAACAATTACTTTTTTTCGGTCGGTACATGAAAAATTTAAAATTTCATTTTTAATTTGATTGCACTTTTAATTTATTTGTAATTAATCAAGGTTAATCTATTTCAAGGTTAACTTATTGTAAGGTTAATTAATTTAGTATAATAGAATTATATTATAATAATTATAATATATAATAGAATTAGATTTTTCAAAGACCGAGCGAATCGAGTGAATTTTTCTGTCGGTAACAATCTTCAATGTAAATGTAACTAATGTAAATGTAATTAATGTAACTAGTGAATTGATTAAACTGTGATTAATTTCTTAACAATATTACTCGGCCGGGATTAATTCAAACAGGTGATTCATAATTTAACTAAAATTATTATAAACAAACATAATATAATACGTTCGAGCGACTCGCTCACCAAAAATCGCACGCCGAGTAATACATTCCTACAACACATATAAATTTTATTTTTTTTATTTTTCTTGAGTCGAACACACAAACAATTCACACGAACATTTACATAGGGTGCCAGATTGAGTAGAGGTACTTACAGGGTACCGGAAAATAATTGTTATTTATAGTTCTTAAATTTTGTTTTTTTTTTTTTTTTTTCAAAAATCCGGTACATAATTATTTTTGACAAATATTATATGGCGAGACAAGCGTGACGTAGGCATCCGAAAGTTTTCTCCTTGTGAACGCACTGCGGGAGTAAGTTTTTTTTTTACCAGCGAAATCTATCGGAAATATTTTTCAGCTGGCGCAGTCGTTCACAATACTTGCAATTGGTAAAATTTTATTTTTGTAAACAACTTGAAACTATCAAACAAACAGATATTCGGGCGGCTAAGCCGACGAATGTTTAACTTAGTACGTGGACATTAGTATCCATACTTTTTTTCTATATACATTATATTGTGTGACTGTACTATATATGTTTATATTTTTAACCTAGGCTATGCATGTTATTATGTGTTACAGATTTGAAGTTTTACCATAAACATTTTTAAACTTGATATATTGTACAACGGACAATCAAAAGGAATATTAATATTGAGGGGACCACTCAGGCTTGGAGAATACAAATACCTAATAGTTGGAAAATGTGTTCCGCCGTATGGTAAAATAATTATTTAAATTTTCTGTTTTTAATTTTCTTTTCTATAACTTGCACAGTACATACATAACAAATAGTGACTCTGACATTTAAAAAATAAATATTTTTGTTTGAAATTTAAATTTAAATTTAAATTTAAATCTAATAATTTAAACTTAACTTTTTAATACAACTACACTCATTATTGAATACTTTTATTTCAATATTTTAACTTATACTGTAATCATTATTACATACATTTTTCTGAATTTTTTTTTAAAAACGAATATTTTTAAACTGTAAACAATGGCTAACAAGGACAACACTGACTTGACAAATATCAACACAGCAAACAACATGTTCCACACGGATAGGATTAGCGTTAAACTACCACAGCTATGGGTGAACAACATCGAACTTTGGTTTAAACAGATAGAAGCACAATTCGAGTTGGCAAACATAGTTTCAGAAGACGCACGTTATAGTCACTTAGTGTCAAAACTTGAACAAACGCACATAGAACAAGTTTCAGATATTTTACTCATGGAACCGAACCGAGCAAAATATACGAGGCTGAAGGAAGCTATAATCCAACGCATGGGCTGTCCACAGGACAGAAGGAGAGAAAAACTGTTTTCTTCCTTACAGCTTGGGGATCGAAACCCATCCAGCCTACTTAGAGAGATGCGGACGCTAGCAATAGGTTTACAAATAGACGAAACGACGTTGCAATACTTGTGGATACAACAACTGCCCAAGACGATCCAAGCACATTTAGCCATAAGCGAAGATGACTGGGATAGGCAAGCGACGATAGCAGATCGCCTAATACGGGTGTACACACAGGATAATGTAGCGGTAGTAGGTACCAACAATAAAAATAACATTTGTAGTTTAGAACAGTCCGTACAAGCTCTAACCCATAAGGTAGAGAGTTTATTTCACACAATCAACAAACAGCATAGTCACAACAACAATAACAATAGATTCAAACACACAACAAGTAACAGCAGTAACAATTTCAATAACAACAAATACAACAACAATTTCAACAAAACAAGCTATAGGGCCAACGGAAATAACAAGAAAACTATTCTTTGTTACTTCCACACAAAATTTGGCGATCAAGCTAAGAAATGCGTCACACCATGTGAATTTAAACCGCATCTAGCTTCAAAAAACTAGATGGTCGAATCATAGCGGAGGCGGCTGATTCAACCAACACAACACGTCTCTTTGTTAAAGATCGTGATACCGGTGTGTCATACCTCGTTGACTCCGGATCGGAAATATCATTAATTCCTAGATCTTTACACAAACGCCATGGAGAAAAGTCTAAGCTAATTCTCTATGCAGCGAACGGGACTACGATCCAGAATTTCGGAGTTACCACGGTAACACTGAATCTGGGATGTAAACAAATGTTTACATGGAAGTTTATAATAGCGGATACGACACGCCCTATTATAGGAGCAGATTTTCTCCACAACTTCCACCTGTTAGTAGATGTTAGGAACAAACGGTTAGTAGACAATACAAACGGCAAGATAGTCAGAGCATTTGACATCTCCACAAACAACAACATAACATGTTCCATATCATTAACAGACAAAACCAACATTTACCACTCACTCATATTGAAGTATCCACAACTAGTAGATATCAATAAACCATACGCAGGGCTGGATAAACACAACACAATCCACCATATAGATACCCGTGGCAAACCCGTTATGTGTAAGACTCGTCGGCTGTCCCCAGAACTACTGAGGCAGGCGAAGCAAGAGTTCGATCACATGGTGGCTCAAGGTATTTGTAGACCCTCCAAGAGTGAGTGGGCCTCTCCATTGCATATGGTGAAGAAGAGCGATGGTACTTATCGCCCTTGTGGCGATTACCGTAGCTTAAACGCACAGACGGTACCTGATCGTTATTCCTTGCCACATATCCACGATATATGCAATGACTTATTTAACTGTAAAATTTTTTCCAAAATTGACTTACAACGAGCATATCACCAAATTCCAATTAATGAAACTGACATTAAAAAGACAGCTATAACCACACCATTCGGGTTATTTGAATTTGTAAGAATGCCATTCGGACTATCATGCGCTGCACAAACATTCCAACGTCACATCAACGAAGTCACAAGAGGTCTAGAAGGAGTACACGCATATATCGACGATATATTGATCGCTTCACCAGACGAAGAAACACATGTGGAACACTTAAAAGCTTTGTTCCAGCGACTTCAAGATCATGGAATGGTGGTAAACCCATCTAAATGCGAGTTTGCCAAGAAAACACTGTTATTTCTTGGTTATGAAATTTCGGCTGAAGGCATCGGACCCTCGCCAACAAAAGTGGAAGCCATCACGAACCTCAACAAGCCAGAAACCATTAAGCAGTTGAGAAGATTCTTGGCCATGGGAAACTTCTACCGAAGATTCATACCACGAGCAGCACACAAATTGATACGACTACACGATTACCTCAAGGGAGCAAAAAAGAATGACAACAGAAAAGTAGAGTGGAACGAAGTCACTACACACGATTTCGAAGAGGTCAAGAACTCGCTGATCAACGCCACTAAGCTTAGCTACCCAGAGGAAAGCAGCAAGATGTCAGTGTGGACAGACGCCTCAGATTACGCAATCGGAGGCGTGCTACAACAAACCACAGACGGCAGCAACTACAAACCGATAAGTTTCTTCTCAAAAAAGTTGAACAAGGCTCAGTGTTCATATAGTACGTACGACAGGGAACTACTAGCCATTTTTGAGACTGTAAGGTACTTTCAACATTATCTGGAGGGCAGAGAATTCTGTATATACACGGACCATAAACCACTACAATTCGTGTTTAGAAGGAAAAGTCACGACAAAGAAAGCCCCAGACAACTCAGATATCTAGACTACATCTCACAGTTCAGCACGGACATCAAATACATAAAAGGAGAAGACAACGTCGTCGCCGATACCTTATCAAGAATCGACATGATCGAACAAGAGGCAAACATATCGTTCGAAAAGATCCATAAAGAACAAAGGCAGGACAACGAACTACTCGCACTCTTGGACGACAAGAACACTGCTCTGAACCTGATCAAAACCAACATGCAGGGACAAGAAATCGTCTTCGATCTCAACAAAGGCAACATGCGACCGTACATCCCAAAAACGCTACAGAGATCTTTCTTCAACCAAGTGCATAACCTCAACCATGCAGGAGCCGACGCCACGACCAAGACCATCAGTCAAAGAGGCGTCTGGAAAAATATGAAAGCAGACTGCGCAGCTTGGACGAAGGCCTGCATACCCTGTCAGAAGAGCAAAGTCAACAAACACACGAGGACACCGATCATCAAGATCGACATGCCGAGACAGAAATTCTGCGTGGTCCATGTCGACCTCATCGGACCTTTTCCACCATCAGAGGGACTGAGGTACTGCCTCACATGTATCGACCGATACACTCGAGGGGCGGAAGTAATCCCTATCGCAGATATCCAGACCCACACAATCATCAGAGCCATCTGGGACAACTGGATTGCGAGATACGGCGTACCGGAGAAAATTATAACTGATCAGGGTAGGCAATTCATGTCTACGGACTTTAACTTGTTTTGTTCCAGATCAGGCATAGCACACTCCAACACGACGCCTTACCATCCACAAAGTAATGGCATGATCGAGCGATTTCATAGAACGCTGAAGACGGCCATTAAAGCTCACCACCCTGTTCCGTGGACAAAATCGATCAGCACCATACTACTCGGACTGAGGGCCACACTGCGCACGAATGCAGAGCACTCAGTAGCAGAGATGCTGTATGGGTGCAAACTAAAGTTACCAGCAGACATCCTGGAGCAGACGAACGACTACATTGACCCGGACTCCTACACTAGGCAACTGGTAAATTTCATGCAAAACGTCAAACCAAGGCCAGTCGAGCACCACAATAAAGGTAACGTTTTCATCCACCCGGAACTAAAGAGAGCCACACACTTGTTTCTGAGGGACGACAGAGTGTACAAACCCCTGATGCCGAACTACAAGGGGCCCTACAAGGTCATCACCAGGGCGGAAAAGACGGTAACACTGGACGTGGATGGCGAACATAAAAAGGTTTCGCTGGACAGGTGCAAGCCGGCGTTCCAGACAGCGGAAGAACGAGCCAGTCCAGCAGAAACGGAAACACCAACAGAACAACCGGCATACACAACGCGTAGCGGCAGGAGGGTGATACAGCGTCAGTTTTGAAAAACAGATTTCAAAACTTGGAAGGGGGCTGTGTGGCGGGTCGACAACGACGGCACGAGCCGAACATTGCCGAACGCCGACGTAGAGCGTACGAACGGGCCAAACCGGCCGAGAGAAAACTACCGGATTCCGACCTCACCGCACGCGTCTTCGAGGCACAAAATTACCGCCAATTTAGATTTACCAACTTCATTTTATTTTGCCTAATATAGTTATTAGAATCCTTCTTTCAATGTGTTAGCTTCAGTAGTTTAGTTTCGTGAATAAATCTTTGTGTAAAACGTAAGTACCCTGTTTTACTTGCTCTCATTCTGTGCACCCACATAACTTTGTACATCACAAAATTAGGCCACCAACTAGGTGCCTACATAAAGGTGGTAACAACACCACTAAAAAATATTTACAAATGAAAATGAAAAGTTACGCAATCCTTTAACGTTTATCCGAAAGGTTTGTACACGATTTTATGACACAAGCGGGCATTTTGGTTTCGTTTCTAAACGTCACGCCTGGCTGGTCGTCGAAAAACGACTAAATACGCGTGGGGATGACTAAGCGTTTGGGCATGAGTTAAGTGTCATCATTTTTGAGGGCTCAGGTAAGTCCATGTTTGTTAATACGTAAATGCCCTTAACATTAATTTTCCGATGCACATGTTTTTTGCTAAATATGTATTATTTTGCTTTTTGTCGTTCAATATCATTAATGTATAAATCTGTATATAAATTATCAGTTAGGACTCTACTTTGGAACAACTTAATTTGTCAGCATGCGTCACATTCCGAGTATAAAAACAAATTGGTACATGATTACAACGCCAAAATTACTAGTATGGAAAAGCTAGCTGCTCCTAGATATTATAATAAATATGGCAAAAGGACACTGCAATACAGTACTCATACTTAAAATATTAAACATGTTACCAAACAATATAAAAAAAAGTGAGTTTAAAACCGGAGTTAGGCGTATGCTCAAATTATGGCAAATGGAAAAAGTTTTTTGTATTAATGATAGTTTTTAATCTTTATTAATGTAATATAATAAAATAGCATAATTTGTAATGTTTTTCAAATAAAATTATAATAATGTAGGTTAATTATAAAAAATCGAAGCAACATATAAGAACCTGCTGACGAGTTGGATGCTTACAACTCAGCAAGACTTTAATTTAAAGACTTTTTTTGTAAATATATTTTTTTTTAATATAATAATTAAATATACATTTTTTAACAGTTATCGTATGATCATTGATTATGGTGAGCGTCACTATCATTTCTTTCACTCCGAATTTCCCGTTTGTGTCGAATTTTTATATGCATCAGGTGAGCCGTGCATTAATTATCGGCAGGCTATGTAATGGCTTCCAGGACGGCATTTAATCAACGTTAAAATTAACTTAACTGGCCGGGATAATTGTGGAAAGTGAGATAAATATCTCCAACACGATACTATGGGAGCTCCGGCCGCCCTCCGAAAGAATTCGCGCCATCTCAACTGACAGCTCTTCAAAATTGGAACGGTGTTTTCGTACTAATGAAACTTATGCTGAATAAAATTAATGTTCGAAACACAAAAACATTTAAGAACTCGCATTAGTGTTGCCAGTTGCCACCCAACGCGTAGGTAGGTACATAAATTATTGTTGATTTATTTTTAAAGTTCTGGAATGCTTGCATCAAGTAGGCATGTGAGATACGGACTCGATGTGGTCATTTCGTTAAAAAAAATGCCCATAAAAAAGGTTTTTTTTTTTTATTCGGGATGCAGGACAAAAATAATAATATGATTAAAATATAAAGAAATAATGGTATCTAAACAAAATTATGAGAATTTCTTACCATTTCTATGTATTACGGGCTACTGAATTAAAAGGGTAGGCGGTTTAAACGGCTGTTCGATTGAACTACTCATAAGTAAGTAGGTTTACGTTTTGACCCATTAGTTTATTTGTAGACGTCGCTCAGTACGCAACTCCTGATTTGAATTCAACTATGCCGTATTGCGTCTTTTTTAAGTGTAGAAATACTGCTACGATCTTAAAGAAACATAATACAATCACATTTTATGTGTAATTAGCAAATAAATGTGTATATAACAAATGCATTACTTAAAAATTGAATTATTTTTCCATCTGTCAAATTGTCGAAGAAGCAAAATGGAAATTACGTTATAGTTGCTAGGGTAGTAATTTTTTTTACCCAACTTTGCTCATCTAATGAAAGAATTGATGAAAATTGGATCTCGGATTAAACAACTCTGTGGTGGACATTTGACTGGCATTATCTTCAAAACATAAAATATTATTGAACATGATATAAAAATATCCGTTTCATGTAAAATAAAATTTGTTTTATTAATAATAAAAATAATCAACCAACTTTGGTCAAAATTGTGGTTTGTCACAAACACACTCGATATGTAGATAACAAGACAAAATGTTGTACAATATATTACTATTAGCTCTAGGAATATATAAATTTACCTCTAAATGGGTTGTAGTTGTGAGTATCAAAAAAATAAAGCATAATTACATAGCAATGAAATATATATTAACAGTAAAAATAGTAAACAAAAATCCCACAAAGGTATGGCCTGTTTGTGAGTATACAAGAAAATGTTAATAAATTTTTATTCCTATAATAAATAATGGACAGTTGTAATATTTTTTTGTAACATAAGAAAGAGAAAATAAAATATTCTGTTAAAGATTGTATGGTATTTTTTTGAAGTAATTAAAAAAGGAAAATAATAAAATAAAAAAAAAAACATTAAAATATTATTTATTATAGAAAAAAAGAGTTCATATCTTTAGTTTGAATCCAGGATAGTGCGTGTTTTTTAAAAGAAGGAAAATTTGGAATTAATGAATTGAATCGCTACTTCTTGTATCGAGAGGACATTTTTATTTACAAATTTCTAATTTGAATGCATAGAGAATCGATACAGATTGATACATAATTGTGTTACAGAATGTAAGAATTTTTCCAGTGAGGGCTGCTTCGCCGCCTTCTGTAACGACTTAATTTCGTCAAACCTTCAATGCCTTTACTAAGAAATGGGGTCTTTGTTACCCCAATTGGATGAAGCCGACCTTTTTAATCATTGTCGTGGATTACTCCGTGTATATTTTAGGAATTATTTTTAAGGTAAAATCTAGCGTACACCAGGGTTGACCACCAATATCATCCCTCGTTAAAACATGCTGAATTTTTACTTCTAAAAATATCCAAACACATTGGCAATCTTGGTACATTTGTAAATATGAACATAATTAAGTATCAAACAATTATAGCAAATATGTGTACATAATGTTAGCTTCTAATATGTTCATGTGTCCTACCAGCACGTCAGTTTTATATTTTTGTGAAATTTCTATTAAGGTGTTTAGTGGGATTTGTAATTTAGTACAGCTAGTGTCCCGACGTAGTGACGGGTACGTCTCGAAACCGGTAGACAAAGAAAAATCGGTAAGTGGTTATGTGTAAACAAATGTTTACAGACATTTATAGAAATTTTTGACCCCAAAGTTATTTCTTTGAATTTTAATAATAATTAAATATTTTTCACGAAAACGTAATTTTTACAAAGTTTACATGACAATTCTTTTAACGATTTGCATTTTTTTTTACTCTGAAAATCTATAAAAAAATAATAAAAATTTAACATCTTTTTAAATATTCCGAATGGCACGTCAAATTTTTTTTTCACGTTTTGACATGTATTTTTTTATTCCAAATATCATTAATTTTATGTTATTCTTACATATTCGCAATATGTTTTTGTTCGTTTACGTTTTGTTATTTATTTTCCTTTCTGTTTTTGTTGTTTATATATTTATTATAATTTGTAAATGTATGTAATTTGTTTTCGGCCGATGTTATTGTGTTTTAGTAAAGTAAAAGGCCAGTAAAAGGGCCAAATAAAGAAGATTTTTTTTATTATGTACTCATAATTTTAAATTAATTACCTACGATGCCAATGAGTCTAAATCATATTTAATAATATATATAATATAATAATTAAGATATGTTATTTTTTTCTCGATTAGACGTTGAAATGAAAACACTATCTTACATATGGTTGAGCCGATAATTTGTTTCGGTGTATTTTAGCCAGAATAATCATATGTAAGGAGATACTGGCTAATTTTGGTTTTGTAAGGTTGCTATGCCTTACGGGACATTTTGGTTTGGCTACACTGTTTGGCCGGCGCGCTCTCTCTTCGCTTTTTTGACTGAATGTTAGGCACGCTATTTTGAATCGACAAAAGTATTTTGCTATTTTTGCCGTGAAAGTTATTATAACTTCGCCTAAACTCGCACAACGCCGCAAACATTTCATCATCCATCGCCGTTCTCCATCATACGCCGCCTCCAGACAAAATTGTGTGCCTGAAGTGTTCTGATCACAAATTTCCTTGATGGATGGCGTGAGTTGATTGCCAAGAAAAAGGAAGTATCAACACCGGGTTAGTCAGTGTTTATTACATGTTGATTTTTTCCGGTTCGAGTACATCTTCAATAAATTGTTGGCTGCATAATCCACTAGCTCACATTGTCAGTTTGGAGAAATTCATTTGATTGTCCATAAATTTATTTTTTAAAACTTAAAAAAAAGGTGAATCTATTTACACGATTCACCAACATATCCACTTACAATAACATAAATAAAAAATCTAACAGAAACGAAAATATACACATAATGGTAATAACAATATTTTGAGTTTGTCCAAATTTTTGTAGACAAGGACTGGATTCAACTCCCTGGGGAGCTGTTTATATTAACATACTACAACAGAGATGAAGAACATTTAAGATAAGGTAATATGAAAGTCTAGGTATCTACAGGGCTTATAGTGTGTAAAGTGGCCACTTAAACCAGCCATTGACAGATCATAAGCCATGTAGATGCCCGGACTTCTATATTACCTTCTCTTAAATGTTCTTAATTTCTGTTGTAGTATGTTAATGGTAATAACTTAAAAAAAATATCGTAAATACTTTGAACAATTATTTTATTATATTTTACATTTAAATATTTATGAGAGAGAGCCTTAACACTTAACTTGAGAGCCTTAACCACGATTGCCTACTTTACAAGGCATCAGGTTCTCGACATCCTGGACGTCCACTGCTGACTGTTTCTCGGCAGTTCATGTCAGAACTACGAGACGCGAACCTGACTTGGGAGGATGCGCAGGAGCTGGCAGCCGACAGAGGTACTTGGAGGATCTTTGTGGACACCATATGCTCCAACTAGGGAGCGGACATGGAATGATGATGATGATTTATTATTATAATACAGAAGTAATATTGATTTTTATTCGAAAAAATCATTTTTAAAACTGTTTATTTTCGGAAACTATTAAAAATTTATCGGACTTGGCTTTTGATTGTTAAAAAATGTTTGATTTCTTTTTTAATGAGAATAATTCTGTTTTTGAATGTTATTTAATGCAATATATTCACAAAATAAATCAATACAGAAACAGCATTTAAAACATTACATACTTAAAACGGTACATTAAATATCAAAAACTAAACTGACAGACAAACGACGTATCCTTATTTTACCAAACAAAAAATAAATATGTAATAACAAATCAAAACTAATTCAAATTAAAGAAAAATACGCAAACGTTGAAAAATATTTTTTAATGTAACTAACAATGAGGAACTTCAGCCCTACGGGAAATTGGATAAAAAAAAATTTCTTACGCGGGGTCAAAATTAGAGCAAAGTTTCTTGAAAATGTACAGAAAAAATAATAAAAAATATTTTAATAAAAATGCACTATTTTTAATGACGTCACTGGTTCATGTGAATCAACCTATGATCTGAGAGCTATGGAAGATTTCCGGTCTGCTTGTCGCTTCTGGACCAATGGGAAGAACTGAATGAGAATAAGCGGAAATGAATCTCTGACGTTACACGCGGAGTTATTTCATAAATACAAAACTTTGAAAAATCGTAGCGCCGATAATACGATAAATAGAAATTTAAAAAAAAAATTTTTTTACTTAGTTTAACAGTCTATTAACAATTATTTTTTTTTTTTAAACCACTGAACTTCCTCATTGGTAAGCTTTTAACATAACGTTTCTTATTGATCAGAAGTAAACGTAAATTCCTTTTTTACTGTAAATATATCCACGTTAAAAGAAATTACGATACTCAAAAAAAGTACCTATCACATCGATGAAATATTTTGAACCACCAATTTTATTTAGGTAATTTTTCAGTAAACAAGCATTTTAAAATTAATATTTATTTATTTTATGTTCATCCTCGACACTCTACACAAGGCAAATAAGAAGAGGTACTGATTCCCCGAGAAATAAAAAAGTATCTCCAAGTTCCTTCTAAGAAGTTGCCATTAGATGACTCCGCTTTTCCACGCGACACAATAGCGGTAGACGAGTCTATTAGCACTAGCAACTAGGAACGCTGTCATGTTAATAAGGTGGATAGATACCGCGTGTGTATGGCTAGTATAGCGACATGTATCATAAATAATGTGTATAATAGCTACTACGTACGGTTAAGTACTGGTACTTACCATAAACAATATACACATAAAGCTTTTCAAGTTAAGTGAAGAGAAATAAAAACGTCTCTTTGAAAAAAATAATAATATAGGCAATGCCTGTTATATATTCCAACAAAATATTGTTATATTTATAGGTTCGTTCATTTTGTCTGTGTCCGGGCTAATAAAGAATAACAAGAATCCTGGGCGAGTGTTTCCGACTCGATGGCTACTCATCAGAAAAAATCGAGTGGCCTTGTTTTGTAGTGGTTAGTGCATTAGCTTACCATGCTTGAGGTCCTGGGTTCAATTCCTGGTAAGGTTGGCATGAAATATTATTTTTTAAAGTGGTTTTGAAATATTTCAGTGTCCCCTAATTGACACCTGCGGTGATATTCTGAACGCGATCGCGGGCGCATAACGCTTTTTAGCGCGTATTTACGTACTAAAAAAAAAAGGAAAAATGTTATTAGAAACATAATTCACCAATTCGGTAGTGTTAACATAAGTTGTATTCGTTTTTAACCAAATTAAGAGAACAAGAAGAGACAAAAAAATTACAACAAAGTCGATAACGTATTGTTTCACAGCATCATCAATACCGCGAGCAGCTATGGCAGCTTTATTCCCTCGATCGAACGTGAACATAAGAGGGTGTCGAAAATGCTCACTTTCGTCTACTTGACGTTCCATTTTGAAGGTTTGTAATCAAATAAAATAATATATTTAGCCTGAAAGCAAACACAATATCTTGTAGAAGAGAAAATTTCTTTTGAATGCCGTATAATCTTTACCATTTTATTTTACATTTGGTGCTGAATTTTTAATTTGATAAAAAACGGACACAATTTATATCAACACCTAATCAAGTGAACACGAAGAGCAATAAATTAGAATTAGATTCAAAATAAACAGCAAAGACATTGATGTAAGGCAATAATTATAGAATAACAATTTATATAACGAGACCGATAATAACATCTATAAAAAGTTGAGCACTGTTTGATTGAACGAGCTTTAGTAAGACGATAGGTAGGAACTGAACGGGTTCTTAATAGAAGCGCTACATGACGTCATAATAGGCAATCTGTCCTCCGCGAAGGGAGCACTAGATTTATTTATTTTTTTACTTTGAGAGGCTTGACTTACTATTGTTGGCTGTAAACGCGTCGCTTGTTGCATAAAACACGCTCTGTCGCGCAATAAACCTTATTTTTCACACAAATAATTATTCAGTAAAAAGCGGTACTTATAAAATAATGCCTTATTACGGAAGTTCCATTATAAGGAAAGTTAGTAGAGAAACTAAGATCGCGATTAAGTTTTCATTACTTTATTGACGCCGGGTAGTGTTCCGAAGTAAAGGTTATGCATTAGAAGCGAGGATATGGAATACATAGTTATTATGAAAAATCTACGGTTTTTATTAAAAATATCTTGAACTTTTACCAACGTCATACTCTCATTTAAACCTGATGATGTACGGATACGTGATAAACATACCATTTTACATAGGCAACTGGATTAGCTTAAAATTACACAGCGAAGAGACTATTACACCCTCTGACTTCTGTTAACTTTACTTCATACTCCAAATGCACCAATGTTTTCAATGGTTATATATTTAAATCTTCAAGTACAAAAAACCAAACATATTTATTTATTTACTAATGTATTTATTTATTTATTTGACGGACTTATGCAGTTCATTCTAACAATGGTAAATACAATTTCTTGTAATAAATACAGGCACTAATAAAATAAAATACAATTAAATCAAATTAAAGCTAGGACAAAAAAAAATACTACCTCAAGACAAGATCCGGTCTATCTTAGTGAATGTTTAAATCCATAAAGACTTACACAAAAAAGTCCAGATCTTGTCTCGAGTTTACAATACGACACAATCGGGACATTGGTTCATGTAAACCATAGATTGTGCTGTGTTGATCGAGGAACAGCACATTATTATTTCGCAACCGGCGGATCGGAACATTGAATGCCACTTGTTCCAGCAACGATGGTACATCAATAAAGCCATTTAGCAAATTAAACATAAATATGGAGTCAATGTTATTTATACTTTTTTGTAGACTTGAGATTTTTAACATTGACTCCATTTCTCCGTAAGTGTAGTCTCCCCTCTCGAGGCCAATCATCCATGCTACTTTTCTTGGCAAACGATGTTGTATCAAAAGATACATGAAAAAAGCCCAATTAATTAAAAATAACACCTTTTTTATTGGGAAGAGACAAGTCTTGCACAAATAAACTTAATAAAAACACATTAGGTTATTCATACCAAAGGATGAGGAATGTGAAATCAAGTTTGGAAGAAAACAGGAAGAGGATCCGTAAAAGATAAGAAATAAACTATTTATTTTTTATAACAATAAAAGTTAGGGTTCTGGGGATATATAGTAATGTTTCAGGCGTTTCTTGAAGGCGGCCAGAGAAAGTGCGATTTTCACGTGAAGAGGTAGCTCATTTTAAAGTCCCTGAACATAAAATCAGTTCATCACACCTCTTCGTTCCTTCTCTCAAAGCATTCAAAGAATTTCCCTATACAACATGTACTGTTGCTTGAGTGCATGGCAATGCAATGGCTATCTTCATCGGTATATATACTGAGACGGTATTAACTAATACCGATATTTATGTACGAAAGTGTGTATATTTGCCTGAAAATTCAAAGAGTCTTCTTCGGTGACCGGTAATTGAACATGTTTAGAAAAAAAAACATGTAAACGTATTCTATTTTCCATACTTTACTTTGTAGATAAAATTGAAGATAAATTTTAACTTACTATCATAATCGAGGCCCACCAGTATTTTGGCACTCAAAAACGACTCAACACTAAATCGGTAGTTGCATTCTAAGCGCCGCCGTCTACAGAGTAACTAATGACCAAAACGTAAAACTGCTCATTTATGAGTAGTTTTGTCAGCTTCAGTTTGATGTGCGTACCCGGTTTCTGGACTATTATAATTCTATGTATACAAATATGACAAATGTTTTTTTAAAACGGAAAAGGTACCGATACATAAAATTTTATTCTTTTACTCTTTTTTAAAAAAAAAAACAAAATCGGTTCCGTAAGGCATAATCAGTCCGACACCGCGTATTATTTTACGCCTCACCCTCTTTTCGGTGAGACTGTTTTTTCTCCAAGGAAGCTAAGAATAATCTTAGACCAGATACTAACTTGGAACTTCAACTTTCAACATGTAACCAGAAAGGTACTGGGCATTGGCTGCCGCATAATGAGTTAAAAAAATACTTGCATTTTGTGGTTGCCTACCGAAAGTACTCGTATTATGTGGGACTTGTTGCCCATTATTTATGCAATATGTACAAATTAAATTTTGAATTAAAATGCTTTATTCAGAATAAGGTTTTGAAACTTACTATACTTATTAAAAATACAATCAAAACATTATAACTGACCTAAGAAAAATATTTTTAATAATACTTTTAAGGTTTCGAAAGTAGGTATAAATAATTTTCAATTGTTTTATAGTCAATCCTCTTACAAAGTTCTCTCCTATACCCTTTTTAATATAAATACACGTTTTAAATTACGTTTTTTTTACGTACGCACCCACACACACACGCAAAAAAAACTTACCCTCACACATGAATACAAACGTCGCACACATACAATTATTTTATTTATTTATTTAATTTTACAATACGCGCAAGGGGCATTTTTCAAAATATATACAGGTAAGTACAAACAAAGTAAGTAAAAATTTAAAAGATAAACAACGTTTTTTGTATACATGTAGAAACAATAAAAAGCATACTGCTATGCAAAATAAAAATTGAAACTTTACATAGTAAAAAAGAAAAAAAAATATGGATATACGAAAGGCAATTGAATTAAAAAGCAAATTGTAAATAACTTGTAAAGAATTTAAACAAAAAAATATACACATTTAGATATATTTATACGTATAAAAAGTGGTATTAACAAATTATTGTTGAAAACAAAAAATTAAAATTTGTTTACCGTAAGTATATATAAGATAATAACATAATATCTGGTACACAAAAATATTTGATACATTAATTTTAGTATTTCAGTATTTTTATGTATACTCTTTTCTTATGTATTGCGTATTATTAAAGTAACTGTGGATTTTTAATTGACTCTAGTATTGTTGATATATTTCTGCTTGTGTTTCCTGTAATAGCTGTAAAAATCGCGAATAAATCAAATAAATAAACACGTACTTACACACATAAAAAAACAAAATACGTATGGGCCAGTAATTCTTAATAATTGTCCTCAGCAAACTAGTTACAAAAATCATAAGGATGTTTTTACATAAAGCATGAATATCATGCAAAAATATTGAGATACTTAAAAATATTAACAAAATGAAAGCAAATGGGCGGTTATATTCGGTTTATTGAAAGATTAGAAGTCACTTTTGGAATTTCTGGGCTCACTAAGGCATGGATCTAATCTTATCTTTCGGAACAAACGCAATCAGTTCAAGTTGTGGGTAAAAAGTCTTCATTTACCCTTCTTAAATCTGGCGTCCCACAAGGTTCCGTGCTTGGTCCAATGCTCTTCACACTGCTCATTAACGATGTGTCCAAAATTATTCACTCATTCGGATTACTTTCTCACTGTTATGCGGATGACCAACAAATCTATTTCTACTGCTCTCCTCAAGATATAAACAATTTAAAAAATCGTGTGTCTCAATGCATCCAAACCGTCAACAACTGGATGTCATCAAACAGACTCAAACTCAATCCATCTAAAACTGAGCTTCTATTGACAGCTACAAAAAAGCGACAACGCCTTTTTGACCCATCTCCAATTTCAATCACAGGTTGTGATCTTACCCCTAGTACAAATGTTAAACTACTGGGTGTTCATTTAGATTCAAATCTTCCTCTTCATTCTCAGGTCAATAAAACGGTAAGTGCTGGTTTCTTCCATCTCCGGCAGATCAAATCCGTGCGGAGAAATATTCCTATAGATGCAACTAAAACTCTTGTAAATGCTTATGTCGTTTCGCGTCTAGATTACTGTAATGGAATATACGCAAATCTCCCAAAATATCAAACTAATAAACTTCAATCTGTTTTCAATGCAGCAGCAAGGCTCATTACGGGAGTAAAAAATATTCTCACATCTCACAACATCTTCGAGATTTGCACTGGTTAAAAAGCCTAGAGAGAATAAAATACAAGCTGTGCTGGACAGTATTCAAATCCCTTCATGAAATGACTCCAAAATACCTATCGGACCTTGGTATTAGGGAAAATACATGTCAAAGAAAATCTACTCTTAGGTCAGCATTTGATTCAGGAAGAGGAAAACTTGCTGAAATCCGGCGCTCCCTAAACACTAGATTTGGAGATCGTGCTTTTGCCGCCGCCGGCCCCTCTGCCTGGAACCAATTGCCTTCAAACTTACGAATCATCGACAGTCCCAGCCAGTTCAGATCCCAACTAAAATCCCACTTCTTTAAACTATCATACCCTCAATTTTAAATCTGGAAATATAATGTATCACTTAAGTTTAGTTAGAATGTAAGTTTAGATATACAATTGTAAAGCGCCCTTTAGGTGTTTTTTTACAAAAATGGCGCTATATAAATCAGCCAAATATTATTATATTATTATTATTATTTTTATTATATTATATATACATGGTCTCTGTCAAAATATCGTGAAAAATAAACAATTAGATATGTTAAAGTTAATTTATCTTTTGTATACGACATACCTATAATAATATGTAGTTAAAAGTTCCAATCCAAGGTACAAATATATGAAATGGATATTGGTCTTCCGGTACAAAGAATGCCTTAACAAACGTGACACTTTTTATTGCACCTCCTGCTTCAGTAGGAAATGTCGGAAATGTACTAATGAACCTTTATCGAAGTATCAAAATGTGAAGTATGATCAAAGAATTTATTATTGACAGAAAGATTGCTGTGATTACTGTTACCTGAGCCTGGGTACAGCTGTCTATTCTTCGTGTTCATTTATTAATTTGTTATATAAATTTATTTTTAAACGCTTTTATAAGAATATGGACTGAATTGAATAAAAAAATGTACGTAAGTATATCTTTTAGTTTTGTGTGCTGGAAAAATTGTGTGATGCTATGATTTTTTATGCGATGGTTTTTGATTGGGGTGAAAAACTCACACTGACGTTTAATATATTGACACGTTATTTGTAAACTATCTCCATCTTAGATATAGAAAATAGTGATAATAAATAAGGACAATTTGAAAAAAAGAGATAAAAAATCCCAATTATTTTTTTTAAGCCAAAAAGTAATTTCACCTGTTTAGTTAAAACAAAATTATTAGTTGTTCCTACACTAAAAAAGACAACATATTGAGTAATAAAATAATATAATAAACCCATAATTTAAGAAATCAAACACTGATTTATGTCTACTGAACACTTTATTTTATTTTTACAAATCGGGTTGTGGTCCTGTGGCTAGTGTCTCGGACTCACGGACCAAAGGTCCGTGGTTCGAATCCTACTCTACCCCAACTTGATTCCCATTTTCTTATAGTGAGACAACAACAATTCGTTGAAAATGGCCCTCAAAATTAAATATTTGGGTAAATCATAAAAACGCAAATATTTATTTTTATTTTAAAAAAATATATATATACATAACAAAAATTTCGTTACAGTTGTTTCGCCTTGTTAGGGCATTTTCAAACAAATATGAAGATTAGATGGATTGAATGTCCTTATAAAGTTATATAATTCAAGAAACTTAAGTAAAAAATAAAAATAATCTTATGAACTATAGCACGTACATTGATCATAATTGAGGGAAACACCAATAGTTTTATATCTTTTGATAATTCTTGGGGAAAAAATATTAATAATATTACAATTGATTTGTGTTCTATTTAATTTTAATACATGATTGAAATATTATGAAAAAATTTATACAAACATAAATGTATTATTATAAAATATTTATATTTTAAGGAATTTCTAAACATTTTGTATAAATGCAATTGTAAAATGATTCATCTATTAATTACGCATCGTGCAAGCGTAACTATTACCTTAACCCTTAACTATTGGTTTTTCCCTCAATTATGGTTAATGTACATGCTATAGTTCATATTATTATTATTATTTTCATAGTTATTTTTATTTTCACTTAAGTTTCTTGAATTATATAACTATACAAGGACATTCAATCCATCTAATCTTCACATTCGTTTGAAAATGCCCTAACAAGGCGAAACAATTGTAACGAAATTTTTGTTTTTATTTATTTATTAAATCAGTGTTTGATTTTTTATATTTTAAGTTTAAATATGGAGTTCTACAAAATAAATACCAAATCAATAAGAACAAAAACTAATACATACTTAAGAATATGTTTGTGTGCCCTATTTCAAGATTAAAAATATTTTTTAAAATTATAAATAATATACTCTGAAATATTTTTAGTGAAAATTGTTCTTTTACAACTCGAGATATGATGTTATTTTTGGTTTAGTAAGTAGATGAAAAATCTGCCATCAATTCATAAAGTAACCCTTTTTTTCATAATTTGTTGGTCATTTCAGAACTAAAGCAAGATGTATTTACGCAATAATAAACTAATGTTATCAAAGATTAAAGGAAAAATTCAAAACACGAGTATTTCATTTTGTGATTCAGACCCTTTCGCAAAAAGTATGATAGGTAACAAATCCGGTTACAATAAACTCTTGTATCGACGCGTCTTCAATCACTAATTACAGTATCTCGCAAATTCTGCTCGACGAATTAATGATACACACGCAACATCACATGTAACAGGAATGCAGAACATAATATCATAAAGAACATTACGATGAAGACAAACTTCCAACGTTGGAGAATGAAGCATACTTGTTTAGCGTCTCAACTCGCAAAAGCGAATAATGTCAAGTTGCGTGGTAATGAAAAATTTACAAATGTCGTACTAAAATAATACGTATTAAAATATTTTTACACCGTCTGGTACACTTTGAGAAATTAATTCATGATTTTCAAGTTAATTTTAATGAAAATTGTTTGCATATTCAAATTCAACATCATTATCATTACCTACTATCCTAAATACAATTTTAGTCCTGTAAGTTTTTTAAAAATGTTTCAAAAAACTTTTCTAAATATTAACAAATTACAACAGGGATGGAGAATACCTTAAATAAGGAAATATAGAAGTCTAGGCATTTACAGGGCTTATGACCTGTTATTGGCTGGTTTAAGTGGCCACTTTACACACTGTAACATTCACCATTCGGCCCATGTTTAAACATCCAAATTTACTCAACTCTTCCATCTGTTGACTTTTGTGAAGTAAAGGAGCTGAAACCTTTATCATGTTGGTGAGATTCATCCAGCTGAACCAAATCACCTACTAGGCAACGCCTGAAAACCATTTTCCAGTTTTTATACGTCTTCTTTTACCTGGTAGTTAATTTAAGCCAGCTATTTACAGGTCATAAGCCCTGTAAATGTCTAGACTTCCATATCCCTTCTAAAAAAAAAATCCCCTCTCTATTGAAACATATTTAGATATGAATAGCTCCCTAAGGGAGGAAATCCATCCGGTCTGCAAGCATTTGAACATACTTAAAGATTGTTTAAAAAAGCAAAAAATAAATGAAATAAAAACAGCCACTCATAATTACATTTCGACTGGCAGATTATTTATCAATTTTAATTTAGTTGCATAAAACTTTTGATTATATCTAAAATTATTGTTTTTCTTGGAAAAATAATAGCGTTATTATAATTTTCCCAAATATTTCAATTTTGGTGGCCATCTTCAACGAATTGTAAATAACTTACTATTAGAAAATGTAAATCAAGTTGGGGTAGGGGGGGTTCGGACCTCTGATACGTGAGTCCAACTAGCCACGGGACCACAACCCGGTTCAATTTAATAGAACAGTGTTCATTTATGTTAATATTAATTTAAAATTGAAGTATTTTTAAAGAAAGGTGTTTTAAAATGGAAAAATCTTTTTATCAGGCTTACAGCCTTAAAAGGATCCGCGGTCTGACTAGTCTTCATACAAACATATTCCTGTATGTTCTCCCTATATCATAGCGCCAGAATGATGCTTTTTGTACACACTAAAGCTAACAATTATTTGCGTGTCTCTATCATTCTGTTTTTCTGATAAATTGTTTATTATGGGAACTAGAACTACTCTTAAAAGCGCCTAGTTTTATCTGCCGTCTTCGGACGAACGATATGCAAACATGATAGCTTTTTTGAAAAACGCAAAACACAGATACAGAAAACTTCATTTTGATCTAAAAAAACAATAAAATGGGTTAAGTTTTGAGAAGTGGAAAACGGGACGACAAAACGACAATTTTAGTTGGGCATAATCAGTTTGATATGCAGTTGACTTTTTTGCAAATTATCGGGACGGCATTTGCGAGAGAGTTATAGAAAAACGATGTTAAAGGACCTCAAAAATATTTTGAGTTTGTCCAAATTTTTGTTGACAAGGACTGGATTTAACTCCCTGGGGAGCTGTTAATATTAACATATTACAACAGAGATAAAGAACATTTAAGAGTTTCGAAAGTCATTTTTGAGAACATTTGATAAATCCACCTGGTCCACGAAGAAAAATAGAAATTGAAAAAGTAACATTTTCAGGCGTTGCCTAGTATGTAGGTGAAATAATTCAATTACATGAAGCTTACCCGCATAAATAAAGGTTTCAGCTCATTAACTTTACAAACATCCACAGATTAAAGAATTGAAGGGATATAGATGTTCAAATATGGGCAGAATGGTGAATGTTACACAGTGTGTGCCACTTAAACCAGCCAATTACAGGTCATAAGCCCTGATGCCTAGACCTCAATATTACTTTCTCTAAAATGTTCTTCATCTCTGTTGTAATATTTAAAAATATCTTTTCATGAAAATTTTTTGGCACCGCGAATCGCCTTAAGACAATAAACCCGCAATACAATAGTTTATTTAAGTTAGTACGAGAGTATAAAAAACTATTTTGTACCTATGTATGAAAAGCGTTCAATTAAAATAAAATAACAAAAAAAAAACTTTTTTTTAATGTTTGAAATCGAGGTAAAGTTAAGCTTGTTCAGAAAGGAAATAACAACCAGCAAATTCATCTAATTTTCTGAACAGAACGACACGTTCCTGTAAATATTATTTTGTGTCGTTTTGTATTACGTGATGTGTTGTACGCCTTTTATTTATTTTTATGTGTTATGTTATAGGCTTTTAAACACATGAAACTGTATTGGACTCATTGAAAAAAACGCGGCCAATAGGGTATAATTTAAACACAACATTAAATGGGTAGTTAATAATTTATATGGCATTAAGTGTATAATTTAAACACGCACATATTAAGTCCATTGTGATCAATCTCTGGCGTCCTTTCCTTTCCCTAATCGTATTACCAGCGGGGGCTCTAACCGCGTCCCATATAAAATGATTAAATACTAATTTCGTATTCCATCCGCGGTCCAAATGATCAGCCGATCGAGCATTAACATTGCTACTAATTAATATGGATTCTCATTTCATTCGAAACGGGAGTGAAGCGGCGGACGGTGATCGAGATCAGTTGAGGCTCGGTTACGTTGGCACCCCGTGGCCCGCGATACAGCCTCCGCTCCTCTACGAAGGAGTATCTATTTTACGCAGTGCCGTAGATGTAAGTAGAAAAAAACACATGAAAAATTCGCGAAATGACAAAGGCTGTTTAATAAATTAATAATCATCCCCTATCCACATCCAATCGTGCATTAAGCACTGAACATGAACTTAAAACCGTCAACTTCTGAGTTTTGAGACTAAGTACTTAAGGAAAATTTTAGATATAATATGGTTTGGTTTCATTACAAATCAGAGAAAAGACGCTGCAGCCTTAAATAACGAGCGTTTTGAGGGTGCGGCATTGAGCTGGCATGGGCACGTGCTGCGGATGCTTGAGGAGAGCTTTAACCCAAGTTGCTTGTCCTTTACACTTGCGGGCTCCCGCCGTCCTGGAAGGCCGTCGATAACGATTTTTCGGCTTTATTTGGCGAAACTTAGAGATGCGGAATAGATGTGGGACAAGGGGATAGTGCTGGCTGATAATCTTAGAATTTTTTTTAAATGTATTTTTTATTATTTCAAAATACAAAAATGTACAAAACATAATTGTATTCCCATGAGTTAGCAAACTCATCCTGGGATAGATACAATTAAAGATTATCAGATAAAAATAACATAATCAAAACAAAATCTCGGAAACCTTTTTAAAAACAAATTATAATTTATTATTTAACATTAACCTACATAGGTCAAGGGTTATCGAGAAATAATTTAAGGAAATGATTTTTTATTGTAATTTGATTTCCATTCGTAGACTAGTATGAAATTGATTTAAGGTGAATGAGCAGGAGGTTATATTGAGTAGAGGCAATGTAGAGGAGTGACCTCAATCCGAATTTGGAGGATTGTACAGTGTACAGGGGGTAAATGTAGACAGTTATGAGATCGTGTGCGATGGTTATGTATATCACCGTTGAATGTAAGCGTTAAATTTGAGTTTAATTTATGTTGCAATATTTGTAAAAAAAAAAGTGTTGGTTATTTCATATGAAGGTAAAATACTAAGTGGAATAATATTTTTATCAGAATATATTTCTTTTACGTTTTCATCTCTTGGAAAACAAAATACATTTCTTATTGCTATATTTTGTAGAACCTGTATTTCCGCAATCCTCTTTTTCGTCGCAAATCCCCAGACACAAGTAAGATAGGATAGATGAGAGTGAAGTATGGCAAAATATACGGCCCGAAGAAGTTTTGTTGGAAGCGTGTTCTAAAGTCTATACAGGATTCCAGCAATTGGCGCAATTTTAGATTTAACATGGTCAAAATTATCATTTCAAGTTAGTTTTGAATCTATGGTTAGGCCTAAATAATTAGTAACATATTTTTTTCCAATTGAGACTCTCTGAAGAGTACCGTGCCTTTTTTGGTCTTCTTAATTTTCTTTCTACGTTAATTTACATTTGCATAGTAAAATCCTTCAAACTTATCTTTCGCAGTCTGTTTTCTCTGCATGTCCCAACCATCGCATCACCTTTCTTTACCTGCCCGTTTCTGTGACGTAACCGGCGTGGCGAGGCGTTATAAATCGCACTTAATTCATTCATATCTCAGTAACTACTAACAATATTACAAAGTTTTTTTTCAATCTCCAAGTAAACCTTAACACACAATAAAACAATTATATCACATATTTAGGAATGTCACATAATTTTTAATTAAATATTTTCTCCATCAGGATCTCCGAAAATGAAATATCGAGTACCCTGCGACAAATATATGAAACATGCATTAGAGAGAAAGAAATATAATCTCATTAGATTAGTAAACGAGATAAAAATAGACAGTGATTATCAGGTGACTATTTCCTAACTTCAGGATACCACGCAGTGACACGAGAGAGTTTTTTCACACAGTACTTTAAAGGTTAATTTGATCTCAACATTCCTTGCTTTATTTTCTTTCAGACGTTTTAAATTATTTTATGAACATGTTCCTAATACCACTGATACATTTCAATAATGTCTAAAATCCATGCGCACACAGCTATGGAGGGGCCTTCTTTTAAATCACTTTCATGCGTGTGCCTTTTAACATCTGAATCAATAAACATCAACGATTTAAAATTTAAATCAAAGTTTATTATGCGTTTGACAGATCAAGTCGTCTTTATTGCTTTATAATAAACTGGAATATTATCTCAGTTTCGCGCAAAGAAAAAGATTGTTTCTCTGAAATACGTCACGCTGGGCAACTTGTGAGTTTGACTTGAATATTTCAATAGCAAATCCCATGTAACTCTTACGAAAAAATGTATCATTTGGTAATTTTCTTATCAGATAACATATTATATAATATTTAAGTGCTAAAACAAGCACTCCCGAACCAACAAAATATATTTACTCATGATATTATTGATATCACATTTCCTTATTTGAGCATTCAAATTTATATAAGTTCCATATTCCTTATGGAACAACAAAACGGGTCCTAGCTATAGTTTTTTTTAAATATGTGAGTTGCATTATTCTTTTACCTTGCTTGTAATGTACAATGTTTTTATTTACTTCAAAGCAATAGTTATTTATTTGTTTACCTCAAAAAAAAGAATTTATTCTATTAAATTTACTTCAATGAAAATCTTTGTTTAGTTATTTTATGGAAGGATCGGTGGGATGTTTCGGCTGTGACCTGTTTCAGGAACTTCTCCGCATTTGCTCCAGTGACGAGGAAACCACAGAAAACTCGTCAAGAGAAGGCGGACCGTTGAAATTCGTCAACAGATCTTCCGATCCACCTGAAGAGTTTTCGGCATTTGGTGTCCTGCCATCATTGATACATTTTATTGCCTTTACTATATCTATCATGTATAATGTTACCTCTCTCGACAAGTCCTTATGACTAATTACTACATGAACATCGTGTAAATCCTCATTTAGACTTCTGCATCGCGCCTCCAGTTGCATTCTCTGCAGACTAAAAAAGGGGCAATGCATCAATAGATGGAAGACATCTTGGATAGAAACATCATCGCATGGGCAAGTGTTGATCTCAGATGTATTACTATTTTATTGAGGCGTATTACCCCATACTACAATAAAAAAACATCATGCTCTAAATTAAACAATCAAAGGTCTCATGGGCTGCCGGTCGCAAAGCCAGTCAACCTTGCCGGAAATCGACCCCGGGACCTCGGGCATTCTAGATTGATTTAAAAGACAGTTTTTACTGCAAATATTTCATTTTTCCTGGACTGCCATCTCAGGCGTTAGACGGTTGACCTTACCTTCGTGTCAAAAATTAATGATCATAATTCGCTGCATTTGGAGTACCAATCAATTCCTTATGCACCGTTTAATGCAGGTAATGAAATGACGGTGATGGTGGAACCTACGTATTTTTTGTACATGTATCTATTAGGTTTTATTATGAGTTGTGACCGTTTTTTTTTCCAAAATGAGAGAACAAGAGGGCCCAACAAAAAAAAATAAAACAAATTAGTCAATAATTCATGGCGTTTTCACTGTACACTGCGCATATTTCGCAAGCATCTTTGGCAGCTTTATTGCCTCGATTGAACCCGAACAGAAGGAATTGTTGAAAATTGAAAATTTCCGTCTTCTTGATATTTAATCAAATTAAGACATTTTAAAATATTTTTTGTTACCAAATTACAACAGGGATAGAGAATACCTTAAATAAGGGAATATGGAAGTCTAGGCATTTACAGGGCTTATGATCTGTCATTGGCTGGTTTAAGTGGCCACTTTACACACTGTGTAACATTCACTATTTTGCCTATGTTTGAACATCCATATTTATTAATTTCTTCCATTTGTTAATTTTAGTGAAGTTAAAGAGCTGAAACCTTTATTGTTGTGAAGAGATTCATCTGACTGAATAATTTCACATACTAGGCAACGCCTAAAAACAATTTTCCAATTTTTAAACTTCTTCTTAAACCAGTTGGTTTTTATTACAATATTTGAGTTTGTCCAAATGTTTGTAGACAAAAGACTGTATTTTAACCCCTCGGGAGTCATTAAGATTACCAAATTACAACAGGGATGGATAATACCTTAAATAAGGGAATATTAAAGTCTAGGCATTTACAAGGCTTATGATCTGTCACAGGCTGGTTTTAAATGGCCAATTTACACACTGTGTAACATTCACCATTTTGCCTATGTTTGAACTTCCATATTTCTTAATTTCTTCCATTTGTTAATTTTAGTGAAGTTAAAGAGCAAACCTTTATTGTTTTTAAGAGATTGGTCAAACATTTTACTAAATGTTATTAAATATTTGTATGTAACCACTTACCGACTTTTCTATGTCCACCGGTTTCGAGACATACCCGTCTCTTCGTCAGAACACCAATTAAACCAACAACCAACAACCTTCACCATAGTGTTGTTGCACAAAAATATAAAACTAACACGACATGCATTTTAACAAGCACATGCACTGATTAGGACAAACATTCACTGATTAAATTCGCCTGGTGACATTGGTGAAGGTGTACAGTGGGTTTTGTATGTTGGTTTAATTGATGTCCTGACAAAGAGACGGGTACGTCTCGAAACCAGTAGACATAGAAAAGTCGGTAAGTGGTTATATACAAATATTTAATGACATTTAGTAAGAAAATTTTATTTTGAATGATGTACCTATTACCTTTACTATTTCGTTTGACTTTGGGTGCTCTTTTTAAATAAAATATTAAAATACCTCAAAGTAGGTAGGTACTTCTTACTTAATAAAGTTAAGTTTTTTTTTAATTATGAAAAAAATAAAATATGATCAGACTATTCTTCATTCTATGATATTACCTACCTATATGATATTATTTTATCGGATTGCAGAGGATTGTAAGTTAAAATATTAATCTAATTAGAGTTTGTATTAATTTTTAAATTCGGCTACCTTATAAATAATTACGACACTAAAGGGTATCAAGATTCAATTTCAATTACCTACCTTCAACGCAAACAAAAAATATCATCCCTCGGTTTACAGACTTCAATAGTTAATTAAACTAACGCAGGCATATTGAAAACACAATGATTCGAGCGTTTGACGCAATTTCACAGTAGCGATTGGAAAAAAAGCCCAAAAAGGAAGCGATCAATTCGATTTCAGGCTTTTTTTAATCTCGCAAGGGTAGAATAATTATATAATTTGATCTAATTCTTGGAAAATGGGCTGTGGAAAGGGGTAGCGCTCTGTATGCGACCGAAAATAATCGAGATTCACAGAATTCTGTAAGATTTCATGCCACTAACGAAGATAGCTTCTCATTTCTTTCAATAGACATTTTTTATGATGACTCAATCCGTGCACGTTGTGTTGACCCTCGTCCGTGATCTGGCGACGCTAATGCTTTGATTTTTACGCTTTTCGTAGACATTGTGGATTTATTCCAGAGAAAAATGATAACCGCTTTACTTTGAAAAGATATTGCAACCGCCGCGCGACGAAATGGGAATTTCCCTGAAATTTACATGACACGAAATTCGGCGTTTTGGGTATAGGATAAACGCCGAACGGTAAAACGGGCAACGGAACCGATTTATCTAGATTACCCATTTCTATAAATTTATTATCAACTAGATTACAACACGTCCTGCGGCTACAGAGCGCATAGACGGTTGAAATTCTAGACACCATTTAAAAACATAAACAATTTGATGGTTGAGGACATTTACACACGAAAGCTAGGTTGACAAACTTTTTGCAGCTAGGTACTGTATTTTTAAATAAAGGTTATAATATAATTTGATGTTATTAAATTTATAAAAAAATACTGCAGGGGATGCTGGTCTGAGATGGCATGGTAGTCATAATTATGAAAATAAGCACGCGGTCCACATAAGTCCGAATTGGAATATTAGTTGGCCAAATATCTGCTTTCGACATTTTATGTATTTACATAATAGATTTGCCAACGCTCATAACTCCACTTTTTTGTTTTAAAATGCGCCATTTGTGATTTTGTGTGACTAAATAAACGTATTTTTCACCTGTTAATATTTTTTTAATTTTGGCGGCGGCGCCATTGATGTCGGGGTTGTCTTTAAATTGTTCCTTGTCAAAACTTATCTGACGCCAACATGTGAAAAAGATTCGGAGTGAAACCATGTATGTTTGTTCAAAAGTACTTAGTGCTTTCAAAATAATGTGAAATCAAAGTTTAAATCCTTTTGGTAGACAATCAGCGTAAGATATAAGAAAATTGTGAATTTGAGCGTTGAACTAACATAATATATAATGAGTAGTTTAAATGTATTTATTAATGATTAAAATAATATATAAATTATTTTAGACATTATGTACTTACAGGGTGAGATAGCATAAGAAAACAATTCCGTTTATCATCCCCTCTATCAAAAAAAATGGTCAGATTGACTCCGAATATGAAGATCCTGCTTGTATTTATTACTTATAGCCTTTTTATCATTCCATATCAAAAGAATGGTGGCTTAGCTGCCAGATTTGTGGTGTCATTCGAAATGTGTTGGGCTACCAAAAACGGCGAAACGTGTTGTTTACGATATTTGCGCTCCGAAGGCGTAAGTTTGATGTACCAAAGATGTTTTACTAGAATAAAATTTGTTATTATTAAAATGTTCTCAATAATTGCATTTTTTGCCAAAATAAAATAAGTATGCCATGTCATCCATGGGAGTTGGGTGAGATGGTTTTTCAAGAGTTTATTTTAGTTAAAAATAATATTTTCAACCAATTCTTTTATTGTGTTCATGTATATAATATAACAATTTACGATAATCAATGATTATATAGTATAAATTTAATTGAAGTTTTTGAAAATAATGGCGTATCCAAATAGTATGCCATTACGCCGCCATTATGCCAGTGCCAGACAATCTTCCCCTAATGAAAATATACTCTTGCTATACTTGTTATTCCTTCTTTATTTTTTCTTTTTTCTCTGCTGCGTTGGCATGTTTTTATATTTCTAAACTACTTTTAATTACTTATATTATATATGTTAATAAAATCAATATATTGCTGCTCTTACTATAATGTGTCATTAATTTTGAAGATGTTTTTTAAATTGACCTAAATTTATTGTCTTATATTTCACTTAAAGATTCTTCTCATCATTTCTTTGAATTCCTTAAAATAAATATGTGTATATTTATGTTTTTCCTTTTTAAAAAAAATTTTATTACTATTTTATTTTATTTTTACATCTGAGCATGTTTTTCATTTTTTATTTCCATTCTTAATTTTTAATTACTCTTACAAATTTTCTTCATTTTTAATATTATTTCCATTTGTATTTACACTCACTACAAACTTTAAAATATCTTTTTTTCACTTAAATTTTAATTTTTAAACAACTTTCATTTATGTTTTTCTTTTTCCTTCTCTTTTTTATACTTTCATAATTAACCTTACATATAATATCTTTTTAATATGGAAACTTCACTGGTCCATTAGAATTAAGTCTAATTGTGTAAAATATTAAACTTTGTAACTGTACTGTATGTTTCCTGAATAAAAGAAAATAAAATACTCATTTAACTGAATTTGATACAAGTAAACACAGTTTTTGCTACCATTTGTGTTTACAATATGGTACCAAGGAAGAATGACAATATCCGACAAAGGTCCTCCATATAATTTGACAAACTTACATTAAAAGGGATAGTGAAAATAGTAGAGTTAAATTTAATTAAAATCGCAGTTTATGAAATTGGAAAAAAACCGAAAAATTTTAAAAGTAACTTGATTTATTGACAGAAAAATTACATACTTTATTTTGTAAATGGTGTTTGAGGAGAAAGTGCTTTTACTGAAGGATTTCATTGTCCCATAACAGTCTGATAACACCCCTGTAACAGATGAGATAAGCCGTATTTGATTTAATGCACCATCAGGTGTGGATAAGGGTTTAAAGAGTGTTTTTCATCATCATTATTCCCTTTTCGCACCTAATGGCGCATAGAGCACTACCTTGGTACAACAGTGTGAAAACGCCCTTTAAAATAAATATTTCATGGCAACTATGTCGGGAATCGAACCCGAGACCTCTTCCATGGTAGGCAAACGCGCTGACCATTACACCACAAGGCCGACAAATTAACACAAGACTGAAAATTCACAGAATTCTGTAGGATTTCATGCCACTAACAAAGATGGTTCCTTATGAGTGTTTTTACTTCTTCCATACCATATCCAATTTATTATTATTAGCTTGTTTAATAACAATACGGGATTATTTTTAAGAATCTATTTTTGTAATCTTTAACAAGTCAAATCTGTCAAATCAAACAAGAAACATAACATCGCACAAAGCAGAAAGTTTAAATATAAAAAATATATATCTTCACATAAATTAAAATTATGTATGTATAAAAAATACAATTTCTACATTATAATTAATAATTTATGGGTCTAGACTTGTTTGCCAATTATGCGTAATTTTTTAATTTTATTTATTTAACTATTATAATACTTTCAATTTATATATTCCAGTTGTAATATGTTCGATTCCTGACATGAAATATTTATTTAAAAATATGTTTTTATGCTAAAATATTTCATAACCCCTGGGACTGGCACCTGAAGCGTAAGACTGATCGTCTTACCTTAATGTAACAAAAACGATCAAGATACGCTGGGATTGGTGTGCCAATATAGCGCCCTATGCACCACCAGGTGCGGAAAGGGAATGATTGATTGGTTAAACATATATTTTATATGTTGAATCTTTTATTTGTTCACACAGATGCAAATATTTGTAGTTTATATATGACGAGCTCAACCCGACAATGCTTTACTATTGCTAGATTTGAGTTCATACTCATATATACATATATGAAATAAACAAAATCGAATGCTGTTTACCTCTTAGGTGAATGTGTGGTAAAAATATGTGCGACAGATGCACAAATGTTGAGATCCGTACATTATGTAAGGCTGAGATAAGCATTAACAACAAAATCAAGAAAGGAGCTCTGCGTTGGTTTGGAGATGTAGAGCGAATGGTCAGCGTAAGAACGGCTAAAACTATTTACAATGCTAATATTGATGGATGCAGAAATAGTGGAAGACCGAGAAAGACATGGCATGACCAAATCTAACAAATACATGAAGATGGGCATGTTAAAAGTCGAAATAATCTCTTCCTCGCTTCCTCTTTATTCATAAAAAGATGTATGCATGAACAGGAAGCGAGATTTGTATGCAAAGAAAGAGTGATGTGGCATTCTATCCTCTCTGCTTACTCTTACGGAGAAAATGCGTGATGGTTTGTTTTTTATATCAATTATTGTATTTAGTCCAGATTAGATATGTACATATCCAGTATTATTTTTGTTAGAGGTAATATTGTTACCAATTAGTTTATGCAAACTTCGGAAGAAGGAATTTCTGCAATAGGTGATGTAACATCAGCACCATGGCATACTTGAAGATAGATATGGCAAAAGTCGGAATAATCGACGAGCGTACATGAGGAGATCTATGAATGTAGAGGAAGCGAGATCTGAATGCAAATATAGGGTGATGTGGCGTTCTATCCTCTCTCTCTACCCTTACGGGAAAACGGCGAGATAGTTTGTTGTTGTTGTTATTAAAAAAAAACATTTCTCTAATGCCATAATTCAGAGAGAAAAAATATGTGAATCCGTTTGTATGAAGAAAAGTCGGAGCGCGTTACCTTTTAAGGTTGAACATAATTAAGTACATATATGTACTTACAAAAATTGATCAAAAACCTTTAGTAAAAACCGTTCGGATAAATGTAAATAAATAATTCATTAATTATTTTTAAATTAAGAATTCTTTTAGCGAATGTCAAACTCTGCTCAGGGATGCATTTTAGTCAGCAATGCGATTTTCAAAAATGTATTGAATGTTAGTTGATATTATTTTAGTATAACATAAAATCTAGTAAAAATAAATAAATAGGTAGAAATTATAAGGAATTCAATGAAATAATCTTACTGGGATCCATAAAAAAAAGAATTTTGTTTATAAACATTCAAAAACCGGCTTTTTTTTATGCACAAAAAATAACCTCCGTCCATTTTTTTGGTATCCGCATTATCGGCGAATGCAACCCTGATGATGGATAAAAAAAACATTTACGCTTCTAACTTTTTTTGTACTTAATAAATAGAAGATTTTATGAGCTATAAACCTTCTCGTGGCAAAGATGTATATTTATCTGAAAACCGCACATAGAGTCCATCGAGGACAACCATTCAAACATTGCCTTTTATATATACAGATTGGATAGCGATATGATGGTTTCAAGCATACTAAAAGGTTTTTGAAACTATGTAATGTGAAAAATAAAACATAAAGTACTCAAAATGACAATGTTTATTTTCTATCCGCACATACAAGTGATGGCAATAAATAGGTATTATCATACACATTTGATCTTGAAGTTTTATAATTATAAAAAATGTGTCTTTAAGAACTTGTTAGTGATATGTAATACTTTCAATTGCTTATGGGTTCTGTTTTCCTTCCTTAGCGGCCTGCAAGGCCTGGGTGATGTACAGTTTGGCCAGGCTCTGGGAGCAGAACTGGGAGATGTGCTGGCTGTAGGTGTTGATCTGGCCAGCGACGATCATGGGGTTGAGCCTGGGGGGCACCTGCGGCGGCCTGAACAGCTTGTTGAGGTCCTCCTCGGGGAGAGGGGGCTCGTCCTTGGCTGCCCGAGCGGCGTTCTCCTGAGTCCTCTTCTGGAGGGCGCGGTGTTTGTCCTGCTGCTGCCGGACCACCGTCTGCTGGTAACGGTTGAACTTGATGGCCTCCTGGTTCAGTTCGTCGACGCGGTCCATCAAGCTGCGAAGTTGACCTGGAATAAAGAAGTTTTTAATAAATACATAAATGCCTCGATTGTGCCTATTGATGTTTTAATATAGAAAAAATAATGTATTGTGTATTTGAATTAAATAAATAAATAATTAGAGGTTATAAACTGAGTTTGAAATGTTCTTCAAACAAGATTCAGTATGTATACATTTATCCATTTCTCTAGACTTCTTAATAAATTACAAATATATTTTTAATTAAACAATTTAAATTTTATATTTGAAGCACTAACTTTTTTGTTATTCATTATAATAAAATAAATCAAAACAACTTTGCCACTTTTTTTTAGAACGACCGGTTTCAAAGCTATACAAGCTTCTTTATCAAAATGAAATTATGATGGTTTGCGGATTCAGAAAAATTATTGTTTATTAAGTGTTATTTTACTTTAATATTAAAGTTTTTTCAATTTAGATTAAGTCGCAATAATCACAGTTTAATTGGCATATTATATTTAGGGATATTCCTATTATTAGTAGTTGTGTAGAATGCGGGTTTAATGTTTGATGGTAGGGAATTAGATCGTTATTCTAAACAATTATCCCTAATAGTAAATCTATTGCGACGGGTCCTTATAAATTAGTTCTTGCCCTCCGAGCCCAGGTCTTTCAAGAGCCTGGCTCTGAGTTCGCAATGGGTTAAAAGCAATAGTATAATTTAGCTTATATTGACAAAACGGATACTTTAAAAGGAAAATTTCATGGTACAACAGGATATAACAAATAAAAGTTGTGGGTAGAAATACAGAATATTTTATATTTTGTTGTACTCTTTTATAGATATTTAAAGACAAATATTATAATTTTCTGTATGAGTTTTATAAAAGACAATCGTCTCATGTTTAAAAAGAGAAATCAAATAATGGAAAAATGTGTTTTAAGTCTGTCATACATCAGATTTCATTCCTGCAATGATATTATTGCGCCTGCACAGTACTGTTGTTCAATTACACTGCTAATAGGTATCATAATATTACCTTCTAAAACGGAAGCAGTCCCCAGATCCAAGAACTTGGACCCTTCCTCTTCGGGCACTAACTCCGCCAACTCAGACATCATGATGTTGGTAAGTGGAGAGTTACGAATCACAATAGGAACCTCCACAAATAGACTCTCGTACCCGATCTTCAGATTGCGTAGGGCTTCAGGAGTGAACTCATTATCTTTGTACATAGTGATAGCCTGGAAATTTCAATTCAAAATTATAACAAATTAAAACTGAAAAAAATCATGTATTCTTTGAATCAACCCCTCCAAGTAATGTTGCCAGTCACTGGGTGAATATAATATAGCTGAGCTGTTGATAGAAGACTCATCTAAACTTCAATCGTTTTCACATCTCTGAGGGATTATTTCAAAGCCAGGTTTCCTTGGTCTATGAACACTTTTTTTATATCATGATATAAATTTGTATATTTTTTTATTAAGTGATTTATATAGTTTGTGAGAATTGGAGTCAAATATTTTATGATACATATTTATAAAATAAATTTCAATTAAATGTATCAAGTCCAAAATGCCCACTGCTGGTCGGGACTTGCTTGCCCAATACACATATACAATGAAAATGTGCTCGTTGCTGAACAAAAAAAGCTGCGCGAAAGAGCTCTCTATAATCTGGCGCCCTTGGCATTTAATTGCAGAAAAAAAATCCACAGGCACATAATTATGTACTTTATTGGATTAAGGAGAAGAAGGAAATGAACTCTCACATACAAAAGTTAAATTGAATGGACATGATCAATTTGCTGAAATTATTGCAAAACTTTTTAAGCCTTGATTTTTTTTTGGAAACCACCAAATCTGTATATCTGTAAGGACCAATAAAAGAGCGTCAGATAGTAGTGAGAAGCTACATTTGGTGTCTATAGAGATAGGGAAAGGGACAAAACCACAAAATGTGTTCAGAAGATTAATTATGATATCCATAGCTTAAGTGGGACTGTGAGATGTGAACCCAGCCTAGGTTGGCGCAGAGGAATTGGTAGCGGACAGAGAAGGCTAGAGGTTATTTGTGGACACCGTACGCTCCAATTAAGGAAAGAATGTGGAATGTACATTTGCACAAGGTTACTATTATCTAACCTGAGGAGTGAGCCGGTAAGCCTTGAGTGTGAGGAAGCCCCGAGCAGACTTCTTAGTGTCGTATATGACCACAACACTCTCATCTATTGAAGTCTGGTAATGGTACTGAGACTCCAGCAGGGGAAGACTCAGGAAGTTGCCAACATCTGCACTCTGATACCTGAAACATCCAATAAAACATTTACAAAACTATATTATAGATGTTTTTTTTAAATACTGTTTAACAAATAATATTTTTGAATAATTGAAACAAGCTGTCATAAAAATTGCTATTGAATTGACAGAAGGTCTAAGGTCAGACAACCCTGCTTCATTGCTTTGAGTGAAAAAAAATTTTATAAAAATTTTAATACCAAGGAAAATTATAGAAATTCTAATTTATATTTTAATAAAAAAATAATCGAACTTTAAAAAATGTACTAGATGATTTTTAATTCTATTAACAAATTTAAAAAATGAACCTATGCACACCAGCTATCTACTGTTTAATTTTTTTTAAATTAAATTCTGGCATCAGTTATCTATTTTTTTTTTTTCAGTTTCAGTGCTGCAGATCAGCGTTTATTTTATAATTAAAAAATACATTTAAGAATTTGTTACCCACTAAGTCTAAAGACTTTTCGGTGTGACACATTTAACATAATATATTTTAAATAAAACACTTTGTAAATTTACCACACAAGAGTTTAATATATTATAACACGACTAGTTTCGGGTAATCAGAATTACCTATCCTCGGGTGTAAATATAAACTTTACACCTAAGGATGGGTAATACTGACTACCCGAAACTAGTTGTGTTATAATATATTAAATTCTTGTGTGGTAAATTTATATAGTGTTTTATTTTAAATGAATTCGAAATGTTTTTCCACAAAGTAAATGCTGAAGCAATAAATAATACATCATCTTTGAAATGCTGCAATTATGTGTTTTGTAGGAACAATATATCCGATACATGGGAAGAATAACCATTGCCGATATATAATATGAAACAAAATTAATAATACTTTTTCTGAAGACACTGTAGCTACCTTTACAGATGTTGATTTTTATTGAAAACCATCGACATCCCACGAAATGTTACGATAGACCCAACATCCCTAGCATGAGCATAGAACGGATGGAACTATTGGTTCCCTAAGTTTTACCACAAGAATATTTTTTAAATCATAATGATATTAATAAAAATACATAAGAATTAGGTTATTGAGAACAATGCCATCGTGGCGAGACATTGTTATGCGTGATCGGCGTACATGTGCGATAGGTGTAGACGTGTGATTGGCGTAGATGCGTGATCGGCGTAGATGCGTGATCACGTCGGAATGTCAGCGTGTTTAACTCGCGTCAGGGTCACCACTGTAGAATTTAGGTTTCTGAGGTGATCCCGTACCCCAGTTGGAGTTGGACAGAAGATGCAATGTTGCTGTTTTAAGCAGAACATAAAATTGACCTCCCTGAACTTGATAACGCCAATATATATATTTTTTAAATTGTCTAGCTGCTTTCTGCATAACCACGTTCAATTATAGGTGATTAATTTTTAAAATAATATAGTTGAATTGCACAGTTTTCAATGTGCCAAATATTACTATGCTAGTATAAATAATACAAGAGCAATGATCAGAGTTCTAAAAAGGCTAAGTAATGTTATATTAAAAATTGAACACTCACCATCCCACATGAAAGTGATCAACATTGACCCGGCGAAGTCGCCTCATCATGTCCAATTGATATTCCTCTTCATCCATATTGTCATCACTGTGTTTTGGGAACGGAAAACAGTTCGTAATCTCCAGCCTATTTTCCACAACCAAACCCAAGAGGGCCCCCTGGGCCACTTCCATATTGCTACATGACTCTTCATGGCAATGCTTCACTATTTTCATAACAGCCTAGAAACAATTCAAATGCATCACAAATAGCGGCTCGCAAATGTCAATCGTCAGGCATACGGCATGAATGACAAGTAGAATGCACGTAAAACAAAGTTTTTAAGTGCTTTGTTTGCAAACTTACCAGTCCATCGGCCTGAACATATGCCACAGTAGAATCATTTTCGGCTACGCGCCGTGTGGCAGCATTTCGGCTGGCCATTTTGAGATAAAAAGAAATTGAAAATCTGACAACCGAATTAACCAATAATTTTACACGCGATTATCGGTGTTGCCTTATAAAAATACATATAAAATATAATACCATAGACAATGACATAACCACAGAAACATAGAGCAAAGTAAAGGTAACCATACATCGATTAGGGGCGTTCCTCACACATATTTTTAAAAAGATTTTCGGACGAGTAATATATGTTGAAAAATGGTGTAATAAGGTATATAAAAAAAATATTTAAAAAAATCGAAACATAGCAGGTTTCTGGAAAAATAATATTAAAGTGGAAAATTTCAAACCGCGTTTGATTTGATTGATTTTCACAAAAACGGGTTGCAGGGTTTTTATTTTTTCAACTGGACTCTAGTCATATTTCATCATGGTTTTGAAGGAGACAAATACGTAAGAATTACTTAATACAAATAAAAACGACTCGTGCACAAAAAAGTTTGTTCTAGTATACCAGTAGTATAATCTGAAAGAAAAAAATACTTTGCTATTTTCATTATGTTGTTACACTACATGCTTTTCAAAAATGCTATGAATAGTAAAAATTCGCACACAAAAAGGGTAAAACATTATAAGATGGTTGACAGAACAGATGTATAATTGTAATATACTTTTTAAAGGTATTTGCACATCAATGTTCAACAATTACATCCCAGAACAAAACAGCGTATCACCAGCGCATTGTTGTGTTAAAAATATTGTTACCAGAGGTTCCCACAATTGCTACCGGTGGCAGCACGTCGCGGCTCAAGAATTTAAATTAATTTTAAAATGTGCTTGCGTTAATACTCCGTAATATTTTTTTGTAATTAACAAATTTTATAAAAATAATTCAAACAGCGTGTTGCTGTTGTTTTTTACATCACACATGTTTTTCACATAATCACACCCTTAAACTCCTGCACCAAGTAAATAACAAAACCAGTAATATGAATAATAATTTAGAAATAATAGGAATCCACAAAAATTTAAATTCTGAGAACAAGTTAATTAATAATCACATATTTAATCACCCCTTGCCTTTTTTGACAATCTTCCCTTTGCGACCTCACACACTCCGCTTACCCTGTAGACCAGCGTCTGTTAACACTCTCTTAGCCAAGTGATGTCTTCCCACATATTAAATCTTAAGCTTAATTATTGTAACTTCCACTTATGTGCTAAATTTTAATAAATAAATTCTACTTAACGTTCTTTCCATTGATCATGTTTCCATATCTGTACTTTAGATAACTATCCATATATATGCTAACACCTTAGATAAGTGGAATAAACCCCCCTGCTTAAAGTTTCACTGATTAATTTCTTTATTTTTTGTTTAAATTCTATGGCATCATGAACAATATTCTGTGGAAACTATATTAGTTTTATATCACCTGTCGATGGGAGGAGCGCTCTCCCGAAACTGTAGTAGTGTTCTTGTAAAAGAATAAAAATGTAACACTTATTACAAAGTTTTATTTTCATGATAATTTTAATTAATTATAATTTAATAATGTTTACAATCACATTGAGTGAACAAAACTACAGATTCCTGTTGGTAATGGACAACCATCCGGATGATTATTATAAAACCAACAGGGCTTTTGGTTGAGAGTTATGGTCTTGTGCTGTTTCTTCACTTTATTGGATTTAGCTAACTGTTTAAGAACTTCAGCTTTGGACCGGGGATGTCTCAATTTTACATTTCCTGAAGCGACATCAAATATGTGATGGTTGTTACGAAGTAAGGTTTGTAGCCCACCACACTCTTTTTTTAACATTTTTAATTTTTCAGGAGGAACACATTTTACAATACTACTCAACGGTATGCATCCACCCGAGTTCCATCGTTGGTTGGAGTAATTTTTTTCCATAAGCAAATTTGTTGTAATTGAAGCGATTATCTCGTTGATTACACCCTTTTCTATTTTGGTACAGTTTCGCACCTTTTCAACACCTTCCCTCGGAGTAAAATTGGAAACCCACTGTCCATCGACACTTGACACACCTTCTGTGCTGTTTTCAGTTTTATTACCAACCTTACACCTCTCATTAATGAAGCTTTGTATTTCTAAAACCTTACTTTCATGTTTATCATCAGAATACAATCGATCAGTTCCTACTAAACATATTCTTTTGGTGCTTGGAATCTTAAGTCGGTCAATATCAGTTTTGATACCACATTTATCACAGATTAGTTTGATGTAATCTAAATATTCATTGTATTGGCTCTTAGATGAATCTTTTCGTTGGTACTTCTTGCCATCAAATTCATATGCACAACACGGAAGAAGAAAGAATCTGCATTTATATGAACTTCTAGCGGCCATTACTGGAATCCATGGAGTAAGCTCATCAGAATGATTTCCAATGAGCCAGTCAGTATCCTTGTATAAAAACTGTTCTGAAGGAGTTACAGGTTCTACCTTTAGTAAAAATAACAACTCTCATTAATTAATTACATTCCATGAATAAAACATAATTTTATTACAATTTTTTTTTCATCCCTTACCTGGAGTTGAACAGTATCAGGATATAGATCCCAAATACCTCGTTTCCTAACATCAACTCCTCTTCCAGGATGTCCTTCTGATGATAAAATGTAAACCAGGAGTCCATTTCCACAACCCAAATCAATGAAAGATTGCAATTTTGTACTTTTCAAGCTTTCTCTTTCTTCTTCCCAAAGTAATAAGAGGTATGCAGCTATTGCAACATCTTCAAATACAAACTTTGAAGGATCCGTGTTTTCGGGCCATATCTAAAAAAATAGTTAAAATATACATATCTAATAAATGAAAACTGAAACGAGGCCATCCTTAAATTAATTTTTAAGTTATTAATCACTCGGTGGAAGCTTGACCATAATATTTATTACTAACAAATTGAGAGAAAAAATCAATACGAGTTAATTTAATTAAAAGTACAAACAATTGCCCAATCTGAGAAGCAAAAGTGAAATTAAAAATAAATTTCTGCACATAAACGCTTTATTTTGATGAGAACCTAACATTTCTTCGCATATTGTCCAATAAATACCACCAAGCAGCAAAATATTCGAATTTCCACCACCAGCATATAAAAGATAATTTAAGTACACATATAAATATACTACCGTAACCATTTCCTGACCATATTTAGTCTTTAATTCCTGATATTTAGTATTATATTTTTCCAGGGATATTAAATTCACAGATCCGGTAATACCATTTGGGTTTTCTGCATCTGACAATGCCCACTTAATTATTCGTGGTAGCAATTTGTCTTTCAACCAATAAAGCTTAGATTCATCTGTTTCAACTGCAAAAAAAATCATTATTAAAACACAAAATATCAAAAACAGAGAGAATATTTAACAAAAAATATTGTTGAGGTACTACCTAATAGGCTATCCAAGAATATATATCCACTTTTCAGATTAATAGAATATGGTATAATAGGCGTTAAATCCAAAAGATCACAGATTATGGATTTATTGATAAAAATGGCTTGGTTATTGAAGTTTTCTATCAAACAGATTCGATATGACTCTTTGAATTTAGGGCTGCGCGGAATCAATTTTTGGACACTAATAAAAATGTGCAAATCATGAGAGAAGGACAGTTCATTTTCGAAATCATCATCATTGCAAATATTTACCAATTCTCTTGAATTCGAAAATAAGTGATCAAGAATAAGCTCTTTAGAACATGATTTAAGAACCTCGATGTCGGATGTCTGACATTCTTTTAGTAACGCCTGAAAACAGTCCGCTGAATAACGAAGGGAACAATTCAGTATTTGGAGAATGCCACTCATTCGACGATTTACAACATGAGAATTTTTTAACCAAATTTGTATTGCTTTTAAGTACTGTTCTTTACTGATTTCACTAGATTCCATGTTAGGAAAGATTTATTATTATTCTTATATTTATACTTATATGTTTTATAGCGAAGTAGAACGCAAATGTAAGTAAAGGTAATTTTAAAATTACATATTTATGTACGTCTTATGTCACAGTGACATTTAACTCAATTTCAATTATTCACGTGTGATGACTTGAAAACTCAACCAATGTTACAACTTTACGAAAAATAATCTATACCAGGGGAAATTATAAAGACGTTATTGAAGGTTTGATCATTATCTAAACACATTTAAACAACAAAAATATTTAAAAACAAAAAAAAACTTATTTCTGAAAAGCTTTTTTTCTCCTATCACTGTTTTCTTATTATTTAGCAACATCTTCTTAAATAGTGCTTACTTAAAAATTACCTTTCTTTTCCAAAGTGGTTTGGTTTTTAGTAACTGGCAATAACATTGTATTTATAAATGGCTGCAAAAAGTTTTTGTTTGTCAACGGAAGTTTAAAAAATCTCAAAAATGTTTATTTATATGAGCAAAAAGGTAAACTCCTACGTATCTCAATTCGAAATGAACTGAAAATAAGATTATTTAATAATTTAACTCGATGTTTTTTATACTTTACATTTATGTACAGTTAACCGTTACTATGACAACAACGCGCGAGATATTTACAGTTACTTTTTTATTGCAAATTATTAAAACTGTAATAAAACCAAATTACAGAAACAAACATAGTACTTTTACTGTATTTTATGTATTTATAAAATTAGTTTCTACAAAATACGTTAAAAAATGGATTCTGATTGGAAGAATACACTAAATAAATTTATTTCTAACTTTTAATATAGGTAAATAATATGACTCGTGAAAAAACATTTATGAAGAGAATAAAAACAAAATTCCATTCATATACACTCCCCAGTGCAAAATTCAAACTTAAGGTTAAGACAAATATGTGTTAAACAGTTTATAAATAATGTATATATGCAATATAATTATTAGAGCACACAGGAATATGTTTATGTGTGCCCTACTTCAAAATTCAAAATAAAACAACATTTTTAGATTGCTATTCCAAAACATGCCGGAGTGAGCTGCTTAGCATGGAATCAGCAATCTGGATATATAGCCGTCGGTGGTGATGAAGGAATGCTTAAAGTATTAAAGTTAGAATCCGGTAAGTTAAATTTTCCAGTTGTTCAAACCCATTTATTAGAATTCCGGTGGCATTGAAATTTTGGGCATAATTTTGTGTTTCCCTCATTTTCCTTGGATTGTCTTATAAATTTAAAATAAGAATAATGGTAAAATAGGTACCTCAAGTGCATTCTGCTGAAAGTACCTACCTAATTGATTTTTAAAAATAAAATATTTATTATTTGGTATGAGGATTTAAATTATTTATTAAAAATTATGTACAGAAACAAAATCAGGAATCATTATTGATTGAAATATTAGGGATTCAATGGTGTGTATTGTAGAGAATGTCTATTTTTTCTTCATTTACGCATCTGCTCCTTGGTGGAGCATGTGAATATCACCAGATGCCTTCAGGAAACCCTATCGCTAGCTAGCACTCTCACTTCTTCCCACGTCCCTTAGATCCGCCGAATAAACCCGAAAAATCACAGCCTTCCAGAATGGCAGAAGCCCACAGCTGAAAAGAAGAGGCAACTTGGGTTAAGACTATTGAGCCTAGGTCCACTGCCGCACCCTCAAGACGCTCGTAATAGGAGGCTATAAACTTGTATTTTGGCACTGCAAAACTACAGATGATCATAAAATTAATTTTAAAAATGTTCTCTTAGGGGGAGGGGGGAATTTGTCTATGAACCTCAGTCTGGAAGGACATTCCGGGCAACTTCAAGTGGCTACATGGAACGAAGTTCACCAGAAACTGACCACCAGTGATCAACATGGAGTTATCATCGTTTGGATGCTTTACAAGGTACTTCAAATTATTTATTATTAAATCCAAACTAATTGTGTTTCATTTTTTCTTTTTTTTGTCTCCAAGCAAGAAAAGAAAAATTCATAAATGTTAGGAAATAATAAGCTACATACTATTAGGTTTAACTTCATAAAGAATGAGTAAATAATAGAATAAACTCAGCAAACTCCGATGATAACTGTGAACAAGCGGAGGCGATACGGTTGGCCATATACTACGGATGCCTCCTGAAAGCCTTACTTTACAAGGGCATTCACTGTTGTCTGTCTGTTGGCAGTTCATGACAGAACTATGAAAGAATTCCGCAGAAAAATATTTTAATACATTCTCAACATTGTGGGGTAAGATTATGTAAAAAATGAAATCAATATGTTGATTAATAAAAAAGTTATTGAAAAAAAGATGATACCCGGGGAACCCTAGATACCTCCTCAGACCCGAGATGGTTCAAATGTTGGTAAGTATATTTACTAACATTGGCTATGTATTTATTATCGTGTGTAATGTTTTGAGTACTTAAATAAAATAATATTACAGGGTTCTTGGTATGAAGAAATGATTAACAACAGGAACAAGTCTACAGTCAGTGGAATGGCGTGGAGTAGTGATGGACAGAAAATATGCATAGCTTATGAAGATGGTAATTTGTCTATTTCATATTATAGGTAGTCGTTGACTTACGATTTATACAGCTGTTTAACTTTAAGACCGCAATCCACGGTCAGTTATGCTCCCAGCTAAGTGAGGCTATGTATTGTGTCCAACCATTTTTAAGCCCTTCTGAGTGTCTACAAAAAGAAAAATCTTTGAACTTGCCAAGAAACAAAGAAAGCCTTTAAAAAAAACATAGAGAAATCCGATAAATGACGATATGATATACCGGTTATAGTGAGAGCATAGAAAACAAAGACAAATGTAAAAAAATAATACAGGAAGACTCTGTAGGATCGTGTAAGACGACTTATAACCTGATTATTGAACTGACCGGTCATAAGTTTACGACTTCTTGCATAATTGTTATTATTTCTCTTATTTTAACACATACATGTTAATAACATAAATGTGTCCTCACTGAAATGTCCCAAGCCGAAGATGCTTTTTACTAGTGAATTTTATTTACTTATAAAAACAATAGATAAATGAACATCATAATTATTATGTTTGTACATAAGTGTTTTTTTTCTATTTTGTTAACAAAAAATATGTAAGAATATTATGCACATCATATATTATGTTGTTCACTTTTCTTAAACTGTTATTGAATGTTTGTAAATACTTTTTATTTAGGTTTAATATTATTTAAGTAGATATTATCCAAAATTTCCACTCTCGGCTCGGTAAGATTTTTTTTTCAATACTTTCTATGTGTTATGTGTTATCAGGGGTGCCGACTTGATGTTGGGAAACCCAAGTGCCAACAAATATAAATGTGGTAGTGACTACCAAGTTGAATCTTCCGTGTCATAGTTCCCTGCATGTAAAGTATCCCTTATAATAACGTTCGGGGGCTCAGGCTTCCAGGCTTTATTAAGTCGGTGTCTATGTACCTAAATGTTCTGCATATATTTTCATGTTGTGTTTTTATTTATTTTAGGCGCTGTGATAGTAGGATCGGTAGATGGATCTCGCGTTTGGGGAAAGGATATTAAGGGACCAGGATTAAGCGCAGTCCAGTGGTCTCCTGATAATTCTTTACTACTCTTCGCTCTGTCCACTGGAGAACTGCAGCTCTATGATAACCAGGGAAATTTTGCTGTGAGTTATGAAAATAATAGCACTTTCGTAGTCATATTTTTAGTAATTAGCTCGTTGGATTAGTATGCGTGGATCGTAATATACATATTAATGAATTATTTACAAACTTTACCCTGGACTGGTAGGTACAAAAAGCGTAAAACTGACCTCATCTTTATGTATTTCAAAATTGTTGCAAATGTTGCGACAACATGGGAAAAGAAAAAGCTTTGATTATAGATTTATTGCTCCTTTATTAATGTGTTTTATTACTTCATTACTAGTTCACAATTTAATACTTTATTATTATAGATAAAGAAACCAATAAAACTAAAATGATAATAATTTTACAAATCGCATATTCTCCAGTTTTTTTTCTTCTATTTTGTTAATTGTTGCATTTAGTATCTAATCATTTTATTAAATAATTTTAGATGTCAGTCACAGTACAATGTGCCTCGTTACCAATGCGTATGGTAGGTATGGACTGGTACTCCGGCCATGTTTCTTCGGAAACACCTGCCCTCGCCATATGCTACCAAAATGGTAGAGTTCAACTTATGAAACGCCACAATGATGATAGTAAGTATCCATCGATTGATAGATAACCAAATCAAGATAAATTCAAACTTATTTAATCTCTTATTCTGATGACTATGATTTGCCATTGCAGATGTAGTGATTATAGACAGTGGTCTTACTGCGGTCAGCTGTCACTGGAACCATAACGGATCTGTAGTTGCTATAGCAGGTAAAACTGCAGAGGATTCCAATGCTGTACAATTTTTCACACCATTTGGAGAGGTACTTACTAATAATTTATTTATTTACATATGTTCGTTTATTGCACATTATTTGAGACATAAATCCGAACTCCATGGGACTAGTCCTAGTCCTAAAGTCCTGTGTTGAGATGGAACGAGCAATTAGTTGATACAGACACATGAGTATATCACCACAAATATAGGATCAGAGACACTAAAAATAATTTTAAATAACATGTATATGACACATCAATATGGTAAAGAGTAAACTCAAACATTCGGAAAATCATCAAGGAGTTTCCCACTCAAATCCCTCCCACTAAGGAAAATCCAGTCTTTAACTCCTCTCTTGAAATATAATATAATTAAATAAAATCGGGTTGTGGTCCTGTGGCTAGTGTCTCGGACTCACGGACCAAAGGTCCGTGGTTCGAATCCCACTCTACCCCAACTCGATTCCATTTTCTAATAGTGAGTTATTTACAACTCGTTGAAAATGGCCCTCAAAATTAAATATTTGGGTAAATCATAAGAACGCAAATATTTCTTTTTTTTTTTTTTAAAAAAAAAAGTTTTTTTCATTTTGATGTGACCATTTTTTTTTAAAGATCAAGTAATCTATCATTGCTGATTGCCTAAACAACACTGCGCGCTAATGAGTGCAAGCCATATATTCGAATTTGAATCATCAGCGTTGTGTCTACTATATACAACTTTCTAATGCATAAAATAATTATAATGTCCTAACAAGACGAAATGCGTCACATTATAGACTCTTGTATATATTTTTTTTAAATAATGTAGAATTTAATCCAATAAAAGTATTTTATTTTGGATACCTTGCCAAATTTTAATATGGAATTCATTCAATCAAGGTGATTCTAAACGAAAATATGGAACTTATTATTCATAGATTTAGAATTGTTTATTGAAAAATTCCATTTTTACGTTTGTTTTCAATGGAAATTTTACAAAACTTGGTTTGCGAAAACTTTATACTAAATTGATTGTAACAAATACCATAACAATATAATTTAAATCCTTTTCACAAAACAGTGTCTAAAATAAAAAATAAGATAAATGATTTAGAATCACCAATCACCATTGCATACACAATAAATAACATGAAATAATAATAATATTTTTCCAGCATTTACGTACCCTGAGGGTTCCAGGGGGGAATCTTAAGGCGTGTGTGTGGGAAGGACGCTCTCTCCGTGTTGCCATCGCCGTGGACTCGTACATATATTTTGCCAATGTTAAACCTGACTACAAGAAGGCGTACTTTGGCAACACTCTCGCCTATAATTCTAACCCACACACTGTTACATTTTGGGATACTGTCACCAACCAGGTAGGTACTTACCTTCATTAAAAAATGACAAATACGATGAATTATCTTGTGTGAAGAAGCCAAGACTGTGTAAGGATTGAGTGGTATAGTGTTCTATGAACTCAATATTATTTCAAATATATGGAAATTCATCGAAAACTTATTTATGTTTTTGTTTTTCAGTCATGGCTTAACAACATTCCGAATGTAGTAGACATGAGTGGCGTAAATGATTATTGTGTAGTGGCAACTCCACACTCTTTAGTTGTTTGTAATCAGCAGGGAATTCAGTGTGATGGTAAGGCTCATAATTTTTTTTTTACCTATGTAAAGTATGTAGTCCTGTTTTCGTAGAACGTGTTTTAATCAGATTTTGAGTCATATTAGATTTTTTTTTTTTAATCTCGAAACGTTAAAAAAAATAATTTATTACATACTCAAACAGATGTAAATGTAATTTTGTGAAGTATCTACCCAATTATTATGTGATGAGAGAAAAAAAACTCTTTATGATTTTGTGTTGTGACTGTTTTTATTTTGTGTTTTAGCCAAAATTACCCCGATGGAAATATGTTACGTATGTATGAATAGCAAAAACTCTGTGATAGCTGCTTCTAAAGATTGCTTTATGCTTTGGAGATTTGCTACACCATCTAAAGCAGGTAACATTTTAAAGTTTTGCGAAATTCAAATGAATACATCGATTGAATAAAAATCTGTGTATAATTTTTTTATTTATTTACAGCTTCAAAAGAACAAATATTCTACTCTGACGGCACTCCTTGCCTCGGAGAATTTCAGACTTCCCAAGATCCAATTTGCTGCATTGCCTGCTCTGATAGTCTCCTCCTCATCGGTCGAGAGTCAGGAGATATCCTCTCATACTCCTTACCCGACCTTAGCAGTGAAAAGACATACAAGATGAATAATAGACCACTTAAGTTGGCCATCAACTGTAATTCAACGTAAGTTATCCTGTTGAAAAATATGGAGCACAAGCTGGCTCAAGATGAATATCTATGGAAAAAATGACAAACATTCTCGCAATACTGTAGTTTTTAATAATTCAATATTCAATATAAATAGAGTTTATGTATTCATGTGCTTCAAAATGAATTATTTTATTTCTTACAGTAAAAATTTCATGTTTTAAATAGTATCTACTGTATTCAGATCAAAGGCTTCAAACCACAATTATGGAAAAAATGGTTTTATAATTTTATGTTTAAAACGTAATATTATTAATTGAATCGTGTTCTAAACCAATTAGGTAGTTAAGCCCTACGAGAAATTGAATATAAAACATGCATTAAATTGGATGCTTTGTTTATTCTCTCATGTAAAAATATATTTGAAAAAGTATATTGTTAACTGTCCTCGGCACGGGTAATCTCAGTGAGGTCACATTATTTTTATCATTAATCTTTGTTTATAATGGAAAAAAATTGATCGATAAATAAAAGTATGGCGAAGTTTCTTAAAAATATATGAAAAAATTATATTTTTCACTGATTTTTTAATTTCTAAGTTAGCTAATTTTAATATTTTATTTTCAACATGATGAACTTTTAACCCTTATGTCTTAGTTAAAATTATGATGTTTTCTATCGTATGGTTTGCAAATTCAGAAAATTTTTAACAAAACATATTATAACATTTATATTTTAACTCAGAGTTAGTGCTTCAAGTATAAATTTTGTAATTTGTTATTTCTTATATAACATTTTCTTGCAGCGAGTTCAGCGTAATAGACAGTGGCGGGTGCTTATTCCTGATTAGCGTGGGGACCAGCTCTACGGAGAGCGGGAGCGTGGAAGTGCGCAGAGACGTCTGGGGCGCTGTGTGGGCGGCTGACAACCCGCGCCTTCTCGCCGCTGCGGAGCGCGCACGCCTCTACACCTTCAGGGGCCGCGAGCCACAGGAGCCCCTCCCCATGCACGGATACCTCTGTCACTTCCAGGTATTATTATCACTACAATAAACCGTCATTGAGATAAAACTTTAATTTTATACAGTGCATCAGAATCCTGAAATGGCGGAACGAGTACTTGCTCACAGATAGCAAGGTCCGAATTTACAAAACCTGTGTCAGGCTCATTATGGCATACGGTACTGAAACTAGGGCTGACACAGTTAGGACCAAAAGTCTTCTTCGGACGTCTGAGATGCTAATAGCAGGAAGAACTCTCAGAGAGAAAGACATCGTGAGATGGGCCAAGAAGAGACGGCGGGTACTGGAGAGACCATGCATGTAAAAGGGGGATAGTACAAATGATTGCCTACAACATACCTGGGGGACATTGCCTGCCAGGAAGACAGCCTAAAATATGGAAAGATAGCTAGCGCTCCACTTCCTAAGAGGACAGCTCCCGTTCAAGAACAGATAAATGATCTAGAAAAAGAGTACACCAGACTGCAATAATATGCAAAAATGTATGCTAAAATAAAGAATAATGGTGGATAGGTTTTCTTGTGTAAAAATCGTTTCAGGATATCAAAAAAGAAAATTTCATTATTGTTTATTGTATCTTAATTTTATTTTTAAAAGTTACTTTAAAGTTAAAAGTTACTAAAAATAATTACTCACAATTACTACCATACTCGCTACACCTACTGAGTAGTAAGTACCCTTATCTTAGAAGTAACCTTTATCTTAGAATGAAAAAATATTTTTTACACATTTGATGGTTGAAAAGGTTTCGTAATCCTAAGCAAAAATATTTTTTTCGTTTTAATCAAAGTTTATTATGAATATTGTGATAATGCAATTAAGAATTTAAAATATGGTAAAGCAGTTTTAGCTGAATCCTGTTGTACTCATGTTTTAGTTCATGACAAATGAAATGATATGTATCTTATAGAATTTATAAGTTGACGCTTAAAAGAAAAAAATATGCATTGTCAAAAAAAAGTTAATGTCCAAAAAAATAATTTCATCCCATTATTTGAAACCATGTAAAACGGTAACGGATGTATTCTGCCCCGCTTTGCCTAAAAATCAGAACTGAAAAAAACATTTTGCATTTTCTTTTTTTGTAATAGATATTCCATAGCCTATTCAATATAGCAAGTATAATACAGTTATCTCCTGTAAAATTTGCAATTCAGCAGATACTATTACAGATATTGCTTTTAGCCTTAGCAGGGCAGTATTAGTTACCTAGCGTTTATTTAACACTGTTTATAGTTTATATAACCAGATGAAAAATACCATTTTGTATGTAAAATAAAACCAAAATCCTGAATGAGCGTTTTAAACTCAATGGGTATTCTCAGATAAAAAAATCAGGCTTAGACGAGTCTGCCTCGTAGTTTATTGATTGGCGTGTTCACCCAACTTGCTCGAGATCTTAAATTCGATTCCTGGCAAGGTCGATATTGATAGGTGGATATTCAATAGGTGGTTTTATAATCAATAAGTTCGTTTCAAAATACATTTTGAAATGAACTTATCGTAATTACTACAGGATTTGGAGATAGTGTGTGCCAATTTATCGGAGTTGGGGGAACGAGGGTCAACGGAACATTTGAACAAAATGGAGGTTAAGTCACTTCGGGACACCAGACAGCTTTTGGACAAGGTTGGTCTTCGGGAGGCGGAAGCCTTTATCAAGGACAACCCCCACCCAAAATTATGGTAATTGTAAATTTACTTATATTTTCCACACATATAATATAAACAAACAAACAGTAAATCTATATGTTTACTAACTTTTTGAGGTGCAATTGAGGATATTAGACTATTTTTTTAAAGGACTCACTGACACATTTCTGGTCATGCGTTTACAAGAGGAGATCTCAGCAGAATGCTCGTACGAGGTTTCCTGTAATTTGAATTATTTGATACCAAAAAACACGTACGACTTTCGCTCAGAGAAATTTCTCTTTTATGGCCCCAAGAGTGCTCAGTGTCCTGGATAAACATATTAATTTCTCCAAAACGAAACAACGAAAGCCATTTTCAGGAGAAGTATACAAGTTTGGATTTTGTCTAAGGGAAGAGACCATTGCAGGAGACTGCTGCGAGACATTGCATAGATTTATATATTATTAGGTGTGTTGTCCAGATGATTATTAAAATTTATGTTCATATAATAATTTTTATTTTTATTATTCTTTAATAATGTGCATGCTTCCACTTTCCATTATGTTGTATCCCAACTCAACACAGGGCTCTTGGGCTCATAGAGTTAGGGATACATTTTTTGTAAATGTGATTAATTAAATAAATAGAAAACAAAGACAATCTCAAAAAATAATAAACCATTGGATTCCATAAGCCGACATAAGACCAGACCTACTTACAACGTGTTTATCGGAACTGACTGTAGTTTTAAGTCGATGACTGCCTGCGTTATCATTCTATTAAACTTGTAGGCGGCTCCTTGCGGAAGCAGCTTTGCGTAAACTAGATCTCCTGACAGCGGAGACAGCCTATGTACACTGTGGTGACTATCCGGGCATCCAGTTAGTGAAGAGGTTAGCTGCCTTAAGAGGGACTGCCCTTCGCTCTGCTGAGGTCCTGGCCTGCTTCAAGCAATTTGACGAGGCAGAGAAAATTTACTTACAGGAAGATAGAAGGTAAACCTGATCATTTTTCAATGCAGCCATACTTAGTAAGAGACAAAATAATTAAAGTAGTTAAGATTTAATGTATAAAAAAATATTTTTCATAAATTCTGCATCAGTGAAAACCCAAAATAAAAAATTAATATTATTAATATTTAAAGCATTCACTTTGTGGTCAAACATTTTACTAAATGTTATCAAATATTTGTAAATAATCGCCTACCGACTTTTTAATGTCTACCGGTTTTGAGACGTACCCGTCTCTTCGTCAGGACACCAATGAGGAAGTTCAGTGGTTTTTTAATATTTTTTTATTTGTTGATAGACTATTAAACTAAACCCATATAATTTTTTATAAATCAGCGCTATGATTTTTTAAAGTTTTGTAATTCTGAAATAACTCCGCGTGTGACGTCAGAGGTTCTCTTCCGCTTATTCTCTATCAGTTATTCTGACGGCAAGCAAACCGGAAATCTTCCATAACTCTCTTATCATTGGTTGATTCATATGAACTAGTGACGTCGTTCAAAGTAGTTCATTTTTATTAAAAAAAAAAAAAAATCCTTCATACATTTTCAGGAAGCTTTGCCGTGCTATTTAATGCTCAAATTTTTACCGCGTGCAAGAAAACATTTATTGTATGAAATTTCTCGTAGGGCTGAAGTTTTTTGCTAAACCAACATGCAAAACCCACTATACACCTTCACCATAGTTGTTCCACAAAAATATAAAGCCAACACTAAATGCATTTTAATAAGCAACCGTTACATGCACTGACTAGTTTATGAAAATATTTTATGTTGTGGGAGAAATTAGGGATGAAGGGAGGGGTATGAGTTTGGAGAATGGAACATCGTATAACGGCCTATATTGAAAGGTTGTTTGATTATTAATAATGTTTGATAATATTTTTTAGAAGTATTTAAACTAATCAATAATATATGTAAAATAAACTTATTAATAAAATACGTCAAATAAAATATTTGAATTTGAAATACGGGGAAAGGGTTAAATAAATGTAAAAAACATCACCTACTGCCTCTGCAAAAACGTCGTGAAATAGCGGATATAATTTATTTACTTAAAATTGCCTCTGGTTCAATTGACTGTCCTGAACTACTTTGCAAACTTTCTATCAATGTTCCTTCCAAAGTTTTAAGAAATAACCCTCTTCTTCACATATCTCTTGTTTCATCTAATTATAGGCAAAATTCGTATTTATGGCGAACTTTTAATAATTTTAATGTAATAAATAAATCATTTAACATAGATTTATTTGCAAATAATCTTAATAACGTACGGCGTTTGCTTTCGAAATAACTCGTAGTATTTTTTTCTTTTCTTTTAAATTTACATTTAATTACTATTCATTTTATGTTCGAGAATCTTTTTTAACTTACTGTGATGCTACTTGTGAAAACCTGTAATTGGCTTATTTGTTATTTGTTTTGTTATATAAATATGAGATAATTAAAGCTGTTGGTTATCCAAATAAATAAAATAAAAATAAATAAAATAAATAAATATCTCGTATAAGCTTGTGGAAAAAAGAATTTGAGAATCATGCGTGGTCGCCATAAGGGCGACAATTATTATTATATTTTAATAATTAGCATCCTTTTACTTGACTTATATTATGTGTTTTTTTTTTCTTTTAGGGATCTGGCAATTAATTTGAGACAGAGATTGGGGCACTGGTTTCGAGTTGTTGAATTGCTTAAGATGTCTACTAACACAACAGATGAACAGTTGAAGGAAGCGTACAGGAATATTGGCGATTACTACTGGGATAGACAAAACTGGTACATTCTCAAACCTTATGCATGTACATATCGGGCTATACTGACAGAATGAATTAAGCCAACAGTCTTTATTTATTAAAAATAATCCAATTTTATGCTATGCCTAGAATAAAGATTACTATTTCAAAGCTTTAAAAAAATTTAATAAATGAAAATTGTGGGAAAAATAATGCGTTGAAAGAATAAAAAAGCTTTAAATGCAATTTATTTATTTATTCACACTCTTTATCAAAATACAATTCCATGTTCACTTTGCCCGGCTAACAAGGGTACATACCCCGTTCCAAGCTAGGCAATTACATTTTAATATATTATAATAGTTAACAAATTAATATAGAGCACAGACAAACAAAATATAAACTTATTCGGATACACATTTTGATTCATATACATACAGACATACACATATATACACACATATATATAAATATACACATATATACACATGTAAATACACACACACGTACATACACCCATGCGCATACACATACATACATTCATAAAAACATAGACAATTTATTTATGCGAAACTTCATGGTTGGCATCTATAAATATATTTTTTTTAAATTATTCCTTATTTTTTATATTTTATTTTTGACATCCAGTAAGGTTCTCCAATCCGTGGCATGCATCAACTTTTCTGACTCCCTACGACCAATGTCATGAAAGAGCGAGGTCAACGATTATCTCGGAACTTGTTTTAATGACTTAATGCATTCTGTCAGTAAAGCCTCGGTATTATATTTTTGATATTTTATATATATGCCAGGGGTTTTCAACCTTCATGCTACTACTGAAAAAAAAACTGCGCCTCCCTACCTTGTATATTTTATTTTATTAATTGTTCATTAGGCCATTACATACACACAAGTTATATAAAACAAGAGTTATATAAAACATAAAATTTTAAAAATACAGTGTAAAGAAACAAAAGATAGAACAGTGTTAACCTAGCCGGACCGAAGGGGGGAATTCGAATCCCCTAATACATAAGCATTCGGCAAACTAACGAAAATCAATAAAATACATGAATGAGTAAAATAAGTGTATGCGAAAACATGAATAAATTATTGCACGGTCATAAACACTTCCAGCGTTTTATTCTCCTGACGCCATATACAAGTAGGCGCTGGGGTCGTTTGGTCCCCCCGTTCATTGTCATTTTTGGACGCTTAAAAATTAAAATTTTGATAAACAAATATGCATTCGTGATGTAAAAAAAAACAGTTTGAAGGTTAAAAGCAGGTAAGTACATAATATTATAATACAATGTAAACGTAATATTAATTTCTATTTGTTATAGAACATATACATTGTTTTTTTTTTAATTTGCACATTAAAGACATAGATGTTGTTTATTGTATATTTTATTAAATAGATAGATCTATTTAATAAAAGATACAATAATATAGACACATTTTAAATAACAATAAAATGAAATAAATAGGAAGTTAATGTACCTATGTATAAAAATGAACATAATTCACAAAAAAAAATACTATTACGTTCATCATAATCATTTCCTTTCACCTAATGGTGCATAGGGGGCTGCATTGGTACACCAATCGCAGCGTACCTCGATTATTTTTGTTATACAAAGGTAAGATGATCAGTCTTACACTTCAGGTGCCAGTCCAAGTATTATGAAATATTCTAGGGTAAAAACACCTTTTTTAAAATAAATATTTCATGCCAACCATGTCGGGAATCGAATTTCAGACCTCTTGCATGGTGGATAAACGCTCTGAAAATTTCGCTACGAGGCCGGCGTTACGTTTCTCTATATTACGTTACGATATGCAATTTGATTCATTTGTAGATACCTATAAAGGTATAAAAAAGGTTGGAAACCGCTGTCCTATGCTGTATCTGAAATTTTTATATGGAAATAAGTGTACCGAAAAAAATGATCATTTATCACCATGAAAAATTTATTTAAATAAATATTTTAATTTGATCTTATCAGGAAACAAATCTAGAACCTCGTATATGATATCCCAACATAAACTTTCTATTTTGTGAAAAAAATATTTATTCATTTGTAAGTGGGAAATAATAACAGTTCAACCTTGTTAGATAGGTATGTTTCATTTATATGGTTTTCAGGTCAAGTGCTCGGGAGTATTATACTTTAGCACATCATCAAGATGGAGTTATAAAGTGCCACGTGGCTTTGGAAGATCATGAAGCTTTGGCCAACCTTACAATTTCAAGCCCAAAAAAGTCCACTGCACCTCCTAAGGTAAACTAAAATAATGTTTAATATTTTCTCTTAAGAATTATAATTGACAAAGTTTTTACAAATCTGCCTAGTATGTACAAATATATATGTATATATATTTTTTTTTCATAGAGTCTTTATTCAATAAAATATATACATTATTACAATATTAATACATTATAAAGAAAACAAAGTATTAAAATATGTATATTTTGTCCCGATAAACTATTCAATAATAGTTTGTCATCGGGTGCTCAGACATTAGTTTTAATTAATAACCAAATAAAAAAAGTACAGACATAATACTGTATACATATAAAATAATAAACATAAAAAATGGTTTAAAGAAATATTTTTTTTTTTTTTATGTAAGAAAATAGAGTAAAATAATACAATTAAAATTAAAGAATAGCAATTTACTTGAATATATTTTTAATATAAGAAAAAAAATTAAACACAAATAAATAGTGGGTGCTCATAAATGTAATCAAAACAAGATAAAAAATAAAACAAAGTAAATCCAAAATTTTAATTCATATCTACAGAAAAAATAAAAATCGTAAAAAAATTCAAAGTACCTATTAAAATTAAGATCTAAAAAATGTAAATAAAATAAGAATATGTTTATGTATATAAGGATATGTTTTGCTTTATTTTATGTCAAATGCATCTATTACATTTTGTGATTTATGGTATTGTAATGTATATAATATTTAAATCACTATCTATTTATCTTTCAAAAAAATATTTTTGATTTTGATTAATTTATTTTAGGAAGCCAAAACACGTGTTGAAAATGATGCAATTAATGGCGAACAACCAACACTTGCCGCTGCTCTTCAATTGAAAGAAACGGGACAGTTTTCTCAAGCTGCTTCTGTCATAATGAGGGTGAGTTATCATTCTTTTACAATGTTCATGTCATAGAATTATAATATACCAGAAGGCGCGTAAAACCACGTTTGTATACATTATACTGTGTCCAAAAGTCCCCCCTCTACCCCGACATCCCTCCCTCCGCGTGAAGTGGCCGCGTAATGTTGCCAGACCTTGAACAATACACACAAATATAAGATAATATTGTGTTATGTTATATTTTACCACAAAAACTATTTTACTGACTGGACTATAAAAAAAACACAAAATTTTATTAGGCAAATGTAAAAAATAATTTAATTTTCATTTTGTAATTAAGTAAATTAATACCGTTTAATATTATACTAAGGCGTATTAATCGAAAACCGGATAAAAAATTCAACTACCCTGGCAATACTAACAAAATGTCCGCTTTATTTTATTTAACAATCTGACAGATGGTAAAATAATATTACTTGTGGATTCGATCCCAGCAGTATTTTGACACTTACAAACGACACAACACGGCATAGTTGAATTTAAATAGGTAGTTGCGTACTAAGCGACGTCTACAGAGTACTTAATAGCCAAAAAGTAAAACTACTAATTATGAGTTGTTTAGTCGGCTTCAGTGAGATGCGCGTAAGCAGTTTTTGGACTGTTATAATGCTATGCTTCATGTTTTAAAAATATTGTATCAATTGTTTCAGTAATGAGATTAGTTGGCTGAATGCTGTCATATGTGATAAAACTATGTGGGGATACGTGCATTGTGTAAAGCTGCGGCGATCATTATCAACAAAATCGAGAAAGGAGTACCGTGTCGGTTTGGACATGTAGAGAAAATGGACAGCGAAAGAATGGCTAAAAGGATTTGCAATGTGAATGTTGATGGATGCAAAACCAAGGAAGACATGGCATAACCAAATTCAAGAAATACTTGAAGATGGACATGTCAAAAGCCGGAATAATAGTTGTGCATGCATGATACATATGAATGTAGAGGACGCAAGGTTTTTATGCAAAGACAGAATAAAGTGGCATTCTATCCTGTCTGCCCACACCTATGCGGAACCGGCGTGATAGTTTGTCTGTTAATTATTAAGAGCGCAGCGTCTGACTCAATATATTATACATTAGGACTCCGTTTATCCGAACTCCAGTCATCCGGATTGTCAAATATCCAGATCTTTATCAGGAAATAAAAAAAGGGGAAGTTTTTAATTTGAATTTAATTGTATGATGAGGGAAGGGAGTTCAGTGGTTTTTAAAAATATTTTTTCAAATTAAATAAAGCCAAAAAAATTTTTAGAATTTTTTATGAATTGTATTATTAGTGTTTTGATTATTTTAAGTTTTGTATTTCTGAAATTACTGTGCATGTGACGTCAGTTCTCTTCCGCTTATTCTCAGTCAGTTCTGCCAATTGGTCCATTGACGGTAAGTAAACCGTATATCTTTCACGGCTCTCTTAGTTGATTTATATGAACTAGTGACGTTGTTCAAAGTAGTTTGTTTTCATCAAAATATAAGTTGTTATTTTTTTCATACATTTTCAAGAAACTTAGCAATACATAAAATCTGGCACTCATTAATCCGGATAATCGGAGTTTTACTGTACTATACTTTCGCTTTACCAAGTGCAATGTCTTAAAATGTTGGGAAAAAAGCACTTTTGCTTCAGGGGTCTAATTATTATTGATTATTGTTATATTGCTTTCTTATAGTTGGCTGACTCGGAAGATGTAGACAGAATTTCCCCTGTAAAAATGAAGAAGCTTTATGTATTAGCGGGACATTTATACCAAAGTTCTGGCGGTAAGCATGAATTGAATTATATAATGATAATAATAAATTAACATGCTACAACAGAGATGAAGAACATTTTGAAGAAAGGGATATAGAAATCTTGGCATTTACTGAGCTTATGACCTTCATTGGCTGGTTTGAATGACATGCCATAAGCCCTGTAAATGCGTCTATTTTTTTTTTCCATTTCTGTTGTAATATATTTTAATCTTAATAACTTCCTAGGGATTGAAATCCAGTCCTTGTCTACAAACATTTGAACAATTCCGAATTCTATATTTTCTGGCAAGGCCACTGATTTTTTTTATTTTATAAATAATAAATTTTCCATTTGAAATGGATCCATTTATTTTTTCCCAGACATCACATCAGCATCAAACGCCTTCAGCAAAGCAGGCTCCTGGCACTGGCTGTCTCTAGCCCAAGGGGGCTCCCTTCCCGCAGCCCTGAGGCTCCGCTCTCGGCGCCCCGCGCCGCCCAAGGCGGCTCCCGCCCTCACAGCCCTAGCGCTGAATGCGGCCAATGCGAGAGCCTTCGCAACTTGCTCCGAAGCCTTTGTGCAACTTGAATCTCTGCCGGTAATTTAAATAGATTTATGATGGTGAACTTATTTTCTCAATGTAAAAAAATATATAATAACTATTTTGATACAATTACAAATTCATAAATGTAAATATTAAATTTAACGGAATAAAAAAATATTCTCGTGACTCTTAATTTTGTTAGAAAATAATAAATGTAATCTTGTTAGAGATAATATTTAGTGACGAGGGCAGATATTTAGTAAAAAGAGTGAACACATATCGCATAAAAATTTGAACAACTTTTTAACTTTTCAACTTGTTGTTTTGCATTACCATCTCTCCTCAACGGCGACAAAATACGACGTAAGCATTATATATATATATATATATAGTTGGATAATTTATATAGCGCAATTTTTGTGAAAATCACCTCAAGGGGGCGCTGTACAATAAATAAATATCCCAGCCTGTCTTGCAGCTATAGAGCGCATGGACGGTTGGGATTCTAGTTCCACGTTTCCAATTAAGATAAATTTAAATTATAACAGATAGGAGCTTGATAACAGCACGTCTTGCAGCTACAGAGTACATGGACGGTAAGAAATCTAGCCCCCATTTACACATTTCTAAAATTGTGAAAGAAACTTGGTGTATTAATGAAATTTTAAAAAATAAAATAATAATGATAAAAAGAAGTAAGATTATAACACGTTTTGCAGCTACTAAGCGTATCCTTAATATATGATTTCACTTTTTCTCATGAACTGAAACATGAGTAAAACAGCATTACACCCCGTATCAGCACATGAAAGCTTATACTAGAAGATACTGGAAGAAATCATACAAAGATGGACCTTTTGCATTATTCGTGTAAAACAAAAATATGTACTAGACGGGTCTCTGATTTAGAAGAATAATTTGATTGATAACTCTGTTTTCAGGAAAAAGAAGCATACGAAGAATTAGCTGTGGAAATATTTAACAAGCATTCTCCCGTAGATCCAAAAGTAAACCGCGCAGAATGTACTGCTTGTCATACAATGGTGTCCGAATGGTAATATTTTGATACATTTGTACTTGCACTTGAATGATACATTAAAATATATAAAATCTTTATTAATAAAACTAATTTTTTTAAAGTCCTGTGTGTTTCTAGAAACTTTGAATTTCTAGGAATATAAAAAAAACGCATTTAAACATCGATAGATATTAGACAAAGAACTTTGAAAATTCTAGGTACCACACATTTTATCATGTTGGTAATAGAATAATGTCTATACATACGTAAAAAAGAACTTAATAAATTAATTAAATGAGTGATATTCATGATATTTGCTCAGTAAATTTATTTAAAATGTTACTTTTATTTTTACGCTGAAATGTAAAGGTCCCTTTTTTTTCTATATATTCTCATTCAAATATCCCCCCCAATTAAGGTTTTTGGGTTTTTCACAACCCCGATTTTACGTTGAAAAGTTTTCAAAACTCATTTAATCTGCCAAAAGACATCGAGCCGCACGCTGCCGCGTGAATAGAGAATAAAATCGAGGCAAATAAAAAAATGTGTAAATTATTGTCTCAAACCAAATTCAAAGTAGGTGCAGTGTAATTGTCCGTTTTGTTTAAGTGTCTAAATTTGACATTTCACTCAATTGTGACATGCAGTTGACACATGTTTAGGAAGAATAAAATCTTTACATCAATAAATGACAATGCAGAAAGTTTAAAAATTTGGCAATAGAAATATTATTTGAAGTTATAAACATAATGTGAAAATAAGATATTTAAACAGTTATCATAAAAGTGTGAAACATTTTTGCCAAGATGTAAATGATAGTTGAAATTCTGTGATACCATACTTACAAAAGTGATACCATATAAATAAAATTTCCCAATATTTAAAGGAAAAACCATTGTATGTATTTTATGCAAATGAAAATTTTTATTTTGGCGTTTTATAAATTATAACATGTTTTTTTTTTAAATTCAATAATAAAAACACATTACAGTATTGATTGTAAAAATACAAAATATTTTAAATTAAATTATAGTTAAATATGAATAATCCCCAATTATGGCACTTTTTAGTATTTTTCTGCAGTATTTTTAGTAAAGTATTAGTACAATAAATACATTTTTATGTAATTTAATTTTTCCCATACATTTTTCATTTCCTCAGTTTTACACTTTTTTTGTTGCTCCCTAGAAAAAAGAAAAACGGGGGTTTTATTGTACAACTTAAATGTTAATAATTAAATCATAAACATTCACATTTAAATTAGGATTATCATTAATTTAATTTATTACCACATAGACACATGCAAAAAAATGTAACTGGGCCAGTAATCATATGTAATATATTATCATGAAGAATTTATATAATTTTATTTATTTCAGGTCTACATCGTGTCTGAATTGCGGCGCAGATTTTCCTGGCTGCGTTCTAACTGGTCTCTCGATACGAGACCCTCACTCCGCGTGGACTTGCCGAACTTGTAACTTCACTGTAGCACAGCAAGAAGTAGTGCTGAGGCAAACATGTCCCGTCTGTCATACTTCTGTTAAATAATTATGCAATTATGATGCAGAAACTGAAGGTTTTATATATCATGATTAAGTTCAGCAATATAATGTTAAATTGATCCCATTGCAGGTGGAGTAAATTAACTAACATTTTAAAAGTGAAGTAAACTCATTGCTTATATTGTATTATTTAATTAAAATGTATAACCTACTTCCACTATCTATTAAAACAATTAGTAACGAGAAAATGTTCAAAAAGGCTATAAAAAAATGGATA